>NC_071292.1:40532657-40832657 GCF_943737925.1 Anopheles nili | reverse complement strand
ATCTGAGAATCTGCTTATTCGTCGTGTCGTGTTTCAAACCTATTTTTTATTGCATGGAATAATTTGTTTTGTTGAAATAGATCAATGTTATTTTTGCAATAAAAAATAAACCCAAAAAGGACATCTTTTCCAAGCAATTATGTTATGCACATAAAAAAGGATTCTAATGTCATACTGTTCCGTGCAAAAATTGATTACTCATTGCTTAGGTGTCAATGAATTTGTCTAAAGAGAAACAGAACATCTGTCAAGCCAATGCGCCGTGTTAGAGAATGTTGGAGATGCCATCCCATCGGCAGATACTAGAATAATAGCCTCATATTCTAACTGATAATCCACGAGATTGGTATTATCGTGCTCCGTGCTCCGGTACTCATTTTCGCTTCTGCAGCATATCAGAAGCATTTGCGAGCCAACGGAAAATTCTACGATTGCGTTACACGATGATGATCGCACCCCTTTTCCTACACCCTTGTTTTGTTGATTGCCCTTACACCACCGTCACAACTAGAACTGGTCCACCCGGCGACTTCTCGAAGAGAACGGTGCACAGCTGCTCTCGCTAGGTCGTTCGGCGTTCGTTGACCTCTGAGAATGATGTGGAGCGGCAGAAATAGAGAAAATTTGACAACCCGAAAAAATGACACTGTAACTAAACACGAACGGCTAGAGGTTTTCCAATATTGCCTTCCTCGTCGCACGCTCTCTTTTATCTCGTTCAGATCGACCGCGTGATGCGATACGTCTTTCTTTGTTGCTCCTCATTTCTCTCTCATTTGGCGTGCATTCTCGCTCACGTTCCCGGTTACACCACTACCAACAACGGGAGCCAAGAGCTGTCTGAGCATGTGTGCGAAACAGTGAAGGGGAAAATGCTGAGGTGAATTTCTTCGGTACGATATGAAACAAATTTTGGTTCTTCGCGGCTGAAGTTCAATACTTCCGCAAATTTTGCCACACACAACTTCTCAAGGTTTCCAAACCGTTGTGCAATTGCGTGCTAATCGTCAGGAAACACCAAACATGCACCCATCCGTCATGCACATTTGTCTCTAAACTCGAGTGGAGGAAAAAATTCATCTTCCGTTATAAAATGCGACCGACCGGTGAAGGCAGAGTGATGTGTGATGGTGTGCAACGCTCGGTCATGTCGGGACTAAATTTTTGGAGGTCATTGCCCTACGTTCGCTCTGCGTTTTCTCTCTCAGTTATCGGTTCTCTCGCTCGCTGTTCCTCTGTTTTCCCGTTTTCTCAATTTTACCATCGCTTCTTGCGGCGAAACGTGCAACTTACTTTGATGAGAGATCGCTGCAAAACGCATGACTACAAAGTAAACGCAGAAGACAATCGAGAAAACGAAAGCTTTTAGTACAAAAGATCGCGCCAAAAATGTTCCAGTGAAAGGTAATCTAAGTCATAAGAAATAGAGACATTTCGCAAAATTACACTAGCAAATTTTCAGCAGTTTATAAACCATGTTCACGTGGTTTATAACCTCCCATTTATAACAGAAAACATTGAATTACTACAGGTTTGAGGCTGCATAACCTAAGCTGCACAAGAATATCTAAAACTTACAAAAATAAACAAATTTACTTTGACTGACCTAAAACGCCCTTTTTTCATTTTTTTGACGGTATAATCGCATGGTCGTCGATAGAATCATCGTGCGCCTAAAAATTCTAAAGGCAAGATATATGCAAACTTCATACAATAAAATTGAACACATTTTCTCGAAACTAACATTTCTTGTCAAAAAGTATTTTAAAAATAAAAGAACACAAAATATACCCAAAAATAAGGATGCAGAAGTTTCTTGAATGAAAGAACGAAAATTCACAAATGCCTTAAATTATCTATCCAGCATAAAACTGGTACCTCTTCTACTCAGTATCGGTTGGCTTCTGAACGGTCACCGACGGCACCTAATAGTTTATGCATTCAATGGCACATATTTCATGCAAATATTTTTTGAAACCAAAGAAGCGTTCATGGAAGCAAGAGCTCATGATATTCATTTGGTGTCCATCGCCTGAAGTCCAATGTATAACGAAGAGCTCACATTTGTGTCGAATTTTTGTTAAATCTAAAAAGGTAGTTTAAACGTAAAAATACCACAAACAATCAATATAAATTTCTTACTTTAAATGCATGTCGACATTGACCATGGATGGGTGAGAAAAGTATCGCAAATTCACAATTACAGTTTGCTGAATCATAACAGCAAAAATACAAGCCGACATCACTGTCCATTCCAAAACGGATCGTAGCCTCCGATCTATCCAAAGTTCGGTGCAAGGATACGGAAGGTACGCACAAATAAGCCGCGAGCATGAATGAAAGGAAATAGGCTCTTCTCGAACATCTCCAGCAAAACGAACAATATGTTATGAAACTGTCGAGCAGTAGGATGAAAGAGAGCTCAGGAACAAAGAGAGGTATAGACCGTTCTCCAAATATAGTGTAAGTGGAGTACATGGAATGGGATCCCTGCAGAGAGAAAGCATGGGAAAGAAAATACTATCACCGGCGGGGTCGTTGACCTTCATTCATGAGCATGTCAACAAATGTCCTCATGCTGTCTCGCTTCGTCGCTCTGCGCCAGCGAGTATCAGCACGTTTTTAGTCCCTTTTCTGCAAGCTGCACGTGCATGGCTGTATAACGTTGCAACGATACACGTGTACAGCCTATGCGCTTAAGCATCACATCTACTATCACAGTAGTTCCAAGCTTGCGCACTAACGACTCGTATCATCCAAATTTCAGCTCCAAAGCAGCTTGCTGGACGGTAATCTTCAAAAAATTAATAAACAAATTTCGTCCATCGAACCCGGCCATTAAACAAGAGCGATGGTCAAGGATCTTTCGAGTACGATGAAACGAAACTAGTGCAGGATATTGGTGGATGAGCGCAAAAAAATAGAATCATACCAAAGCAAGGCGCGACGGTAGTACAAATACTGAAAAAGTTGGTCTCTTTCTCGTACTATCTACATGGAGCTGTTGGCTCATGTTCTTTTTTGCCTACTTGGATAGCACTTCACCGCGTACCACGGCGCAACGAAAGGTCAATAGCCTTCACACACAACGTCACTCGTTCCTTGAACGCCCTTCTTGCTGAGCATTCAAACGAAATCCCCGCACTCTTTCAGCGACTCGCTACGGCTCTTCGAAAGCGGCTGGTGACTTGCGGTTAATGGGACATCCATATATGTCTTATTACTTCGTTGGGCAGGAACAGTTTCTCTCAATCCGGTCGATATTTTTTATGAGCTTCAAATATTATTAGTGTTAACTTTAACATTAGTTCCAATAGTTTTACAAACAAAAAGCGTTGTGAACCGTTGTTGAATACAAAACAGCATGTGTACATCGCAATCGTTCTTTTGCATTTTTTTTCTTTTTATTTTCTGTTGTGCGCGGCAAAATCTGGCAAATCAGATCCAGGTGAAAGTTAATGTACTACATTAGGCTTTCAATATACACTGAAATATACTTTTTATTAAACAACATATTATTGGATCGGACATTAGAACTAGGGTCTTTTGCGATCATTTAGAACCAGCAGGCTAAGGAGCTACATACATGCAAATTTTTTGATTATTTGAATGATTTTTCTAATTGATTTTTTTGTGAGAATTTTGATGATTTTTACACAATTTATATCAGTGGATATTACAAATCTCGCGCAAATCGTACATATTACATTTAAATTTGAAAATATGACATTTAAAGCATGTTATGAAGTTTAAACACATGTTGTCAAAGCTGATTTAAGCTTTTCCTTACCCAGGCAGCTTAATTTATTGATTAAAGTTCACTTATTATTGGCTTCTTATGCGACGAAAGATACTTTGAAATGCCACTTTTTGAATATATCTATAATATTATCTGCAAATATCTATGATGTCCAAGTTGGCTGCATTTCAATCACCTTAGAAGCTGATAGGAGCAGTCTCTCAATAAATGGACATCGTATTTATAACGCAAAATGTCATTTACGAATATGAATAGCCAGCAGAGTTATCTGCTGATTGTGTCGATGTTGATTCAGCAAACTGTAAAAAAGGCCAAAACCAGTGCAATTATGCAACAGCACATAATACAAATAAATAATACTTGACTTAATTGCTGTTTTGGTAATATGCAATTCACAAATATTTAGTTTTTGTAATAACAACATGCTTTACTTTCGAATTATCCTTTTTCTATTTTTTTCTATCATTTCAATCTTAACAATTGCCCATACTTCTTCTTTTAATTTCACTCATTATTGTTTCTTTGCTCATTCAATCATCTTGACTGTCTTTTGTACCTCATCCTTTCCAAACCCCTTGTGTTGCATTATTTGAACATCTGTCCTTCTATCCCTTATACGTGTCCTATTTCATTCTTTCTTCATCTTGTACCCCGTATCTGAAACTCATTCTCATTAATAACATGTTTCCAATTCGCCTCGTCAAATCCTATTCACAATTCGCCTTATCAATCTGCTCCGGATGTCCTTAAATTTATTCATTTCAAAATCATCTTTTCTTATCTGGTGATTTTTGCCAGCCACTTGTTTTCAGCATCCTTATCCATACGTCTACCAACACCATCAGTTTTTCACCCCTTTTCCCACAACTTGAATTGTAAGGAACACCTTTCTATAAATTTCAGCTGACGTAAGTTTAAATATTGCTTTTTCAAGCCAATTGTGTCACTTCTATTTCATCAACTTTCCATCCATTCCACCTACTCCCTTCATTTGATTTATCTTCTATTTTGTACCAGTACTTCATCGAGGTCAGAAACTGGTGGAGCTGGTTGGTATATATGCAGTAGTGTTAGCATGCAAATATCGTCGATTGTCACGATCCTAGCTGGTATATTGTTGGTTGCGATCTGACAATTGCTACGTTGATCTGGCGATCTTGTTAGACGTGCGGAAAATTTTTTTGGTTCGATAGTTTAGAATGTTTGTTACGAATTACAACATTTTTCGATGAATAAAGCAAAACATATACGTATTCAAAACCGTGAGAATGCGGTACAAACATACGATTGGTTTCGAGTTAAACTCTCGACTGAGTTTCCTCTGTACGAGCCTATTAGGCTACTTAACAGTTTGAAGTCATAGTCCTTGTTTAGTGTATTTCTAATTTTTGAACAATGAGGTTATATCCTTGTATCTAACATTGAACGTACTAATGCGTGCTGAATGATGATGTATCTGAGATTTAAAATATCGTGTTAGGAGGAGGATCCTCCATGAGGAGTTCCCAGGCAATAGTTCTTTGTTTCAGTTTTGTTGTTTTTGAAATTTGATGTAGAAATTGATATAGAATAGCTCCTACATGAATAACATATGCGTATTCATTACTTTGAATCAATTTGGAGTTTAATATGGCATGTAGATATACTTCAAATTGTCTTCTTGTTCAATTTGAAAAAAGTATAAAACACCCAATCAAAATGATCGTAATAAATTATCATTCTTGATTTGATGGCCAGCAAGGAATGGCTTTCGAGGGTGTCAATTCCCTACTAGAGGTATGTTCTTTTAAAGGCGTGACGATGATTAAGTACAACTTTTGACCTAGTCTTATAGTGAAACAAAGCGAAATATTTGAAGCACTAGAGTGTAGCACATAAAGAGAAAGTGTGTAAAAACTTTTAGTCGCCAGAGGCATCGAATGTTCAAAGATGTACGGATCGTAATGGAAAGGATAGTAATATAATAAAGTACTGCAGATTGGAAAACCGAAAGTATATAGTCCAGAGTAATATCTCGCAGAAAAATGAAAACATAGTGGTAAATTCGATGGTGTGTTGAGCTGCCGATGGAGTGATAACATAAGTGAATATAAGGAATAGATAGATAGATAGCAATTAGATAGAAAGTAAAAAGGATTTGTAATAGATAAAAACAGCCATAAATTATGACCAGTGAAAACAGCTGTGAGAGGTTCGATAGTCGAAGCGAAAAGGTGCGGCTCAAACACACGATAGTATTGGGTTTGAATCTCGACTGCGCCTTCCCAGAACCCAGGACTGACTGACTATCGAGCTAAGTGAAAATTTCATAGAAAGTCTTTGTCTAACAAGGTAGACCATGATCGTACACCGGTTGTTCCAAGGAATGGTTGTTTCATAGAACTTATTCTAACCTAATAACATTACAGTAAAAAAACTGTTAAACATGAGCTGACTAGATTCGGTATTTACCTAATACTAATACAAGAACAATATAAAACTTTCATGACAAAACTATACAACTATAAAGAAAAGTAAAGAAATATTCTTATTTCATTTTGTTTGTAGCAGTGCTTAAAGAAACTGAAACTTTAACAGCATTACCTCATTTTGCCCTGCTACAGGCGCATTAACCCATTGACGTAAATAACTGTCCGAGCCATTGTCGACGATGTATCAATTCCTAAATTGCCACAACGTACAGCAAGTGCACCCATACATAGCCCATAGCAGTCAAAACACAGTATCTGAACCTGCGACATCGATAAGAAAGCGGGCTTTGTTCAATTTTGATAATGGCTACCTACCAAAAATGTACAGCCACATTTCATTAACCCCTGCTTGGATGGGTATGCAATTAGCTGTGATTTTGATTTTTTTTTATTTTCGACAACGACAACTTAACAACTGTACAACATACTTGAGAGCGGACATGTTAAACTGTTAAAAGTTTTATGCCGTTCTAGCTAATCATCACTTCCACAAAACAAACCCATGCTGAATGTGAGCAATAACAAACTTTGACCTCAGACCGGCATATGCATACTTGCATTAGGCACAACATATTCGAGTTCAGATAGTGCCCGACCAGTGCAACTACGTCAAGTGCAAGTGCATGAGTATTGGCGATAGCAGTGTCGAGGCGAAATGACAAACGAACAGAAACATACGCACCATACAGCGCACACATCCTGTCGAGAGAAGTTCGTTGGCGTACGCACCCACAAAGCATATGAATCGGCGCTTCGTATCTTTGGTGCAAGTTCATTGACCTCGCGGACTATCTCACTCGTGCGCTCACTCTACCTCCCCCTCGTTTCCCCTCCTGGTGATATCGCTTTAGCACTAGCGTACAGCCGCGACAGCGATACGCCATATAATGATCGATAGAACAGGCAAGCAGACGTCAACACACAGCGTTTGCCGTTTGCTGATATTGATGCTGACGATGATAATGTGGGTTTTTTTTTGTGTGTTTGATAGACGCGGCGCGTAGTTGAGTTTATTCGTGTCCCTTTCTCGCATTCAATAATCCTCCTTCTTACTTCTGATCCTGTCGCGCATTATTAGCGGCATCGCTTGTACGCTAGTTTGGGGGGCGATAAAATATCTCAACCCAATGCCAAACCAACGAAGGGGGAAGTGTTATCAAGGTTGAGATAAACGAAGGTCACCCTCAGAAGGCCCAAGAACCGAGGAGAGCCTTTAGCGCTTGGAAAAGGGGAAAAGTGGTGGTCTTTTTATATTTTGCTTTGAGCATCCTGTTTGCACCTTGAAATCTATGCATAAAGTGATCAAATAGTAGCTATCAACTCGCGATGGCTGTTTCTCACACCAAAATTAACTTATCAAATATACCGTATTTTAGCGTATGTAACGCCCCCCTCGGATTAAATATCCAAAAAAATTTAAAAAAGTGCTTTTTCGTATTTGTAACCAAGTATAACAATTTTATTGACACAATTCATTCTTCACATTATATTTCATAATACTCTTTCAAATCGTCCTCACTGATGACTTCAATTTCAACTTTGCAATCGTCCTTATCATCAACCATCTCCATCGTCACTATCTGCATAAAATGCAGCATCCTCTGTTAATGTTACTACCCATGTGACCCCGTTAATTCGACTTTGGTCATTTTTGAGGCAAAAAAAGGGGTCGTGAATGAATAAGCATTGTTGGATAGATTGAACATCATTAATAGAATAGAATAAATTTTATAATCATCCGCAACTTACCTCAAATTCTTGTAGCTAACCATTATCGTCTGCCATTGCGTTGTTTGCAGGAGTAACGAAGCACAATTTTTGACACCGTAACACTGCACTGTCAGAGATTAATTAGACTCAAGGACGAGCTTTTGGTGCTCACTTTGCGATTCGATTCGACTGATTCATTTTGAATGCTTGGTTTATCATACAACAAAATCACTGCACTGCATCTATATATCTGTATTATGCTCGGTGGCACAACCTAGTACACTTTAAAGCACATGATGTTTTTATGTGTTTCACGAAACGATACCTTTTTTCAACGAGAAACCACGTTTTTACATCACACACTTCGAGTAGTACCGAGTTCCCAAAACACTCTGCCAGACATAAGCATCATTTTTTTTTCACGTTCACGTTTTCATTAGCATATATTTGGCAACTATTTCTTCGAGAAATGAGTTTTTCCAAGTTTCTGAGCAACGAGCATGGGTAGTATAAAATTAGCTTGTACCTCTCTGTTATCAAGCTAATACCGGTAATTATCGAGCATCTTTTCTTTCCTCACTAGTCATAGTTCAACGTAAGTTAATTTATTGTAAACCCTAGATTGTCGGTAAGAATGTGTGCGATTCAACATCCAGTGATGGACGCCATTCATCGTACTCCTTCGATTCAATTTAGCTGAAGCACAAGCAGCTGAAGCGCCGTGCAAAATGCCTTTTCTCATTGGCACAATCTACTGTGCTTCGACAAAAACATTCTCCCCAAAGGAAAAACGAATTGTGCGTGTAAAACGGTAAGAGGCCTTGCCTTGTTTTAAGTTCGACAAATGCAGAATGCGTCATATCGAGCACCAGTTTCAGCAGTGCAGCATATGTGGAAGAAAAAAAAATAAATTGTCTCATATGAGGCCCGCGCCAACTGTCAGCGCGCGCTCGCCTAGAATCAAAAGTGCAATTCATTCGTAGTAGGAAGCGGCGGCCCGGAACCTTCTGACTTGGTTGGGGAGAGAAGAAAAAAAAACGCACCCTAGGAGAGAGAGAGAGAGAGAACGATCGCGCACGATGTGTGGTAACACGTGAGAAATCGAAACGAAAACGCACTCCGCGAGAGCATCTCCCATCGTTCGACATCGCGAGCGCGCTCTCTCTCTCTCACCGGCGTTTCACGCGAAGAGAGCCGGGCGAACAAATTGAGGGCAACATCCTCGAGCAACCTTAAAACGGCGTGGAGAAAAGGCTATTGCTCTTTTGACACATATTTAATTATAAAACATGGGTCCAGCTATCGCAGCGCTCGTCGCGTCTGGCTCGTGGGGGTGAACGGTCGCGGACGCGACGGGTGAAAGAGTGAATCCCGCAAACTCCAACACATCGAATCGAGGCACTCGAGGGCACCGACTGCGTTGGAGCGTTGGAGGCTTCCTTCGTATGTATGTGCGCGCCGGTAGAACTCGCGCGATTCCCTCCGCGGCGCGTACGTTTCGAGCGTGTTGGTGTTGCCTGCGTTAAAGCCCTGTCGCTTATGAGCAAGCAAATCAACGCCCCAACGCGCAGAGTCTTTTCATGATTGGTAACTGAAATGCAGGTTGCGTTCTACCAGAAAAGCGTTTTGTAAAACCGATGCAACAGCATAAGCATAGGTCTTTAAACTGTAACGATTATATTCTTCTGCAACTCATTGCGGTTCAATTTTGATCAATTTTTAAATGCGCATTTTACACGCAGCAGAGTGGCACCTCGTCTAACTAACAAATGGATTGTCATTGGACTTTTTTTTGAAAAGTATTTTCTTGAAGAGATAAACAAGAAGCCCACTAACTACTTATCCGAATGGTTTAACTTCATGAAATATAGTGAAACGAACGATGTCATTGAACTTTAGGAACGATGTCATGATCCTGATAGGAGGATGCTTTTTTAGCAGCACAGATGCAATGGCAGCAACACTCCCATGTTCCTGGGAGGGATTCTTGCTTTAGAATGAGAGGGAAAAACAATTGAATCTAGTGAAAGCCGATCGAAATGTGTTGGCACCTGGCAAAGACGTTGCACCCACGGAGGCATACGTTCACACGCTAATACTAACGGGATCGTTTGTAGGTTTCTTTTTGGTCTGAGATGACAAAGCCTGCTGCATTGTCTTTGAACCGGTCAATTTAGAAAGGCTGAGAAAGGCAGTGAAAACATTACTCCAGGGGTGGTTGGACAATTTTTTTTTGCATGATACAATCTGCACCTTCGCCGCAAAACTCAAGTTCAGTTGAAAATTTGAACGCTCACAGTGCGTTAGCGGTAGAAGCGTTTCCAAAAGTGAGAAAATTCAAAATTAGGTTTCCCATATGAGAGATAAAAGAGACAGATGCGACATAGGAAAAACCGAAACGACAATGAGTAGAAAGGAATGCGCCAAAAAGGGACATGACATGGGCGAATGAAGAAACATAAAACGGTTAGGTGGATATGAGAGAGAGAAAGAAAGAGATAGAGAGAAGAGTCAAAACGAACGGCAGAGAGAAAGAAAGAAAGAGAGAGAGAGAGAGAGAGAGAGAGAGAGAGAGAGAAAGAGAGTGAAACAGCCAAAGGAAGAAAGCAAAAACAAACAGAAAGAGAGATAGAGGGCGTGAGAGCACCGTACCAACATTAAACCGCATTGTCCGGAAGTGATGCTGAAGCTGGTCACTAACCTTTCAGCACATTCCATTATGTACATATATTTCTTCCCTCAATTCTTTTTATGTGCTGTTGCACACGTTTATCAGCAAAAAAAAAGCTGCAGGACCTTATCGGTAATGTGCCGGTTGTGATCTGTGCCGTAAAGTATTTTTGTTTTTTAAGGAAAACAAAATCACACTTAAAAGGACGATTTTCTCGTTGGTAGACTGAACAATTCAGAACGTGCTGCTTAAATCACGATAAAACTTTAGCTTGGCTGATTGCAGCAAAAGAATCTACGATGGCATCGAGTAATCAAATTGGTTTTCTCTGTCAAACTAAGTAACATCGTTGAATTTATTATTCCATTTTCTTACACTTTCTTCTCCCGTATTACAGACCACACAGTACATCGCACGGGGCTCAAATCGCATCGCTTCACACAGGCAAGAGATTCGAAAGATTTGCTTCCAATTTTTGAATTACTACTGAAAAACACTTGAACTGGTGCGTTATTTTGTCTGAACCCCAGCCCTCCCATTTGTTGTCATCACAGGCGCAGTCACATTGCAATTTTGAACGAATGCAACTATTCAGAATTTCGCACACAAACACACGCACACATATGCACACATACACATGCATACACACACACACACACCCATCAACGCGTGTTCATACACACGCAAATACACAGCTTGTTGTATAATTAAATTGCTGTGCGTTAATGCGCCAGTGATATCACACAATGAAATATTTCCTCAGCTCTGTTGAAAACTTTGCGCATCACTTTTCCATATTTCCGAAACCGGCACACGTACACGCACTGCTACCAAAAAGATACAAAGACGCTTGGTCTCACCAGCTCTTTCTTGTGCGCAATTGTATCAACTAATCAACTCCACATGGGCTCTGATAGACGGGTAACGTTTACCTTTGCTTCGGATCAGCATCTGACAATCGAAGCAGCCTCTGCTGAACACCTCGGCCTCTCACACATGCATATTGCGATGGTCAACCAACCGATTTACTGGCCAGAAGAGTATGACAGAAATGGGGAATAGATGACCCCAGTAATAGCACTCGCAATCGCACCAACTGGCCCGCACTTGGTGGCTTTTCCTATGACGTTCCGAAACACTTTACACACTGCACTAAGGCTACGGCTCAAATTTGTTCGATTCAAAATAAAGCCGGCCGCGTAATCGGCTGATCCAATCGACCAAACGGTGCCCGCGGTACGCAACGAAAAGCACACGTCCTATCCGCACGACAGAGCGATCGAAATGAATGGAACGATACGCGAAGGGGTGATGAGGTAGCGATTTGTTCTGAACGCTCGTTAGCGGGAAAGAGAGCCTTTCTCGCCCGAATCTCTCGTCGCCCCAAGTCCCCGGACAACTGTTCTTCTCGCGCTGCACTGTTTCACGTTCGGCCGGTTTTTAGAAGGTTTGCAAACAAAGTGCATTTGTACACAAAATACAAAGCTACTGTCATCCGCCACCGTGCAGTGCTGTGCACATTCGGACGATCGAAAACCGGCCGATATCCAACCAACGCTGCTTTGCCAAAGGCATTAGAACCCAACAATTGCAAAATGTGCCGCTTAGCAATAGCAAATACGCAAGCGATGATTAGACTGAGTGAGAGTGATTGTAGAGCAACAGAGAGAAAGTGCTCAGAAGAATCTAGCAAAAGAGAGAGAGAGAGCGAGAAAGAGAGAGAAAAGAGCGAATAGAAAACGCGTAAGAGAGACGGTGCATGAACTGTTATGACGTTTTTTTTTTCATCGTTTTTGTCGCTTTGGATCATGGGGTGAACGACCGAACGGGCGCGTGTTTTCAAACATGGCACACCAACCCAACGATGGCGACAACACTCACACTACCATGCAGGCACGCGATTATTTTTGCGATGATTTCCATGGCTTCGATGAATGTGGAGCGATGATTTGATGAGCATCGCCCTAGCATTCTGCTCACATCAAACGAGAGAGAGAGAGAAAGAGAGAGAGAGAGAGAGAGAGAGAGAGAGAGAGAGAGAGAGTAAGTCCACAGGGGAGAAAGAGATGATCCACGATCCAAAGGAAGAAAGAGACCACAAGCACCTTTTCCTTTCGGATACAACTCGCGTGCTAGTTAAAATTGAACACGAACGTACGGTGACAGGAAAGGTAGACTTGTGTAGAATACGCCTTTCAACTTGCTTGTGCGCAAGTTGTATGCAAGCTGGGATAACAGCGTTGCGTTGCAAGTTTGTTATGCGATTCTATTTCATGAGGTGTCATAAAAAAAAACAAAATCAGCCCTCGTCGGATCGACGGATAAAATTTAACATCCAAAATTTAGGCATAGGAACACTGGGTTGTCCTTGGGAAGAAATCTCTTGGGAAAATAGTGTGATATGGCCAAACAGGAGAGACGTGGGTAGTGCGGTTAACCGGGTTATCGATTTAAAGGCTATAAATTATAAGCTATGCATACTGTGCAAGTGAAACAATTTCTTCAACGAAACAGCAGCGGCATAGAATGCGGACATGCACTGATGGCTCAGCCAACAAAATGATCGAATTTACCGCTCCAAGAAACATCAGTGGAAAGGACAACGGGTGCGGGAATGCGGGATGATAGGAGCCCGAAACAAAACTCAAACAAATGAGCTCAGTACCTTTCTACGTACAAATAAATTAAATGGAACGTGTTCAGTTTTGGATAATTCCTACTCGTTTACATGCTAAAAGTCCTAAAAAAATTTGTTTTATGCATTATAACACCTGTATTCATGCAAATGTTAAGTACTAGATTGCAAAAAAAAAAGTTCGGTTACTTATTATCTGTTTTGATGAAGGAATAACTTTAAAATAATTCAAGTAATATTATAGTCAGAAAAAACAGCGTTACATTAAAAACTATGCGCTACACTATCATAAACACATATACACAAAAATACATCACACAAAAACACTTTACATAACAAATCACATCAGTTTATGATAAGATCAATAATTTAGGTGCAATTTAATACATCAATGTAATTCAATATGTGACTAGTAATATAAGAATCTAGTATAAACCTTGTATATTATCTAGAGTTGTCTAAATTTTGTCAACTCCTACTACTGTATCAAATCCGTTTAAAATACTATCACTTGTTTGAGATGGTGTTACCGATTGATTGGTGTTGACCTAAATTTCACCATTTTTTATTTTCAAGTCAGTATGAGATTTGTAACAAATATTAAAAAAAAACAGCTCCAACAATACAAAGATCGTTAAAGTTTTCTGTAAAGTTTTATAGTAATAAAGGTATAAAGTTTTCTTCTTTTGTCTAAACATCGGTTTTTGGGACAAACTAAACTACAATTTTGCATGGAAAGCGAAGTTCATCATTTCCGTTGATCTTATGACTATCATAGACAATATATTGCATGAAGGACTTTTTGTCGCAATTTTCTATAATGATAGCTGAATACTCTTATCTGTTTTGCAAACATGAGTTTTTGAATAGTTGCATCAAATTATTCTATTCCCGGTATTCAATATCATCAATCCGTAGCATAAAACAATTTATCCTTACACTAACACTGATAGTGTTTCAATGAAATAAACTTTATCTTGAAGCACCATATTCAAACAATTTTTCCCTCTTTGACAGGTTATAACTATGAGATTATTGAACATGAGTTCATAATATTTTGGTGTTATGTAATTTAATTATTATTTATTAATTTAACTAATTATTTATTTAATTATTTGATAACCAAACAGTGAGCTAATTCTAATATCGGACGTACTCGAAGCAAAATCTAACAGGGTTCTATATTAGTTGAAATTTAAATACATTGCAGTTAATGGAACATTCTCCGGTAAGAATCGGTTTATGCGCGATATTTTTAGAAGCTCCCTGTCCCGCAAAGATCGTACAGGCACATTTTAGAATCTTGAGGAAAACAACGCTTGCGCGACGTGGCGTCTAATATAGAGTGGCAGATCTTTGAAGATTGCAATGCACATCGGGTTGGAGATAAACGAAGCAGAAACCAAACTCAGAATGGCATCACCAGTGGTCTTGCTTACAAATGCAATTGTAAGTCGACGCAGAGGTGCTGTGTAGATAGTTGAGCGCTCCTTCGAAGTTGTCCACAACTTCTCTTTTCTTGGGTTAAAGGTCAGCACCGACATTTGATTGACATCGATATTTGATTGCCATCGATATTTGCGTCTCAGACGGTTACTGGATCAAGTTCGACTAGTTCGGAAACAAGCTAGACATATATGACAGAGTTAGTGTTGATTTACAGGACAGAAACAAATTGATGTTTGTGCCCGGTTGGTGCCAAAGCGAGGCTCCCATACGAATTCCCTTCACAATTGTCGAAAGGAAAATTGCTCCAACAAAACATCTGATTTATCTTATATTTGGTATACGTGCTGCTTAGTAGCGTATGCAACAATACAATTTCTTAACTAGATATTTACTATTATTTAACTAAAATTGCAACCCCTCCCAGGGAACTAAAGAGTGTTTTCCTGTTAGATAAAGCATATTGTATAGATACAATTATTCAAAAAGCTGTGAAAGAAAAGAAGAAGATTTGGTTGTGGGTATGATATAATGGTCAGACAAGGTCATAGGACAAAGCAAAGAGAAATCTGAGTTTGTTTAAACTAAAAAGAGTGAGTGTAAAATAAATAATCAAGGGAACAACCATTCGGAAGATGAAGTTAGTCAAAACAAAATAGAGGAATAAATACAAGAAGAAATTTTACTTGCGGATGAAAGCGACGCCCCAATGTTTTACGGGAATAATGAAGAATTGGAATGTAGAATAGTAGAAAAAGATGGAAAGTGTTTTTTTATATATGTTACCTTTCAAAGCAATAATCACTGAATGAACAAAAATAACATCAGCCGGTAAGGAATGGGATGCTTCAGTCAGTACAAAAATAAAACAAAAGTTTTCTACTGAATACGTTTTAATCGTCATTTTTGTGTGGTGATATTTTTTTCCAACTCATTTAATCCCTTGCATTTTTATTACGCACTTGAATAACTTATTTTTACAGTTTTATATTTTTTTTGATGTCATAAGGAGACGTCTAAGCATTGTGCTGAACGGCTGCTCAATAAATAAATGTAGTATGAATGACATGCAAAAAGTAATGTTCACAATTGCGGCTGTGAAGAAGAGCTACAAAGAAAAGAAGAAATAAATTAATAATACGTCTGACCTGTAAGAGTAAACTAAACTTACTATGGTAAAACTGTCGTACATAATCGGATATGTAATGTGTTTGTATGTAGCATAAATTATTCCGTATTGCAGTAAATACACGCTATAGCTCAACTTGGATCCAACCAAAAAAACGGGATGCTGGAGTGTTGATAGTAGCATTGAAGGAGTTTTCTGGAAAGCCATATGAAGTAACACAACGGAGGGAAATATTCCCCATGCGCTCTTCAGCATCGATCCGTAGAAAGCCAAAGCCATGGAGGGATGGCTTAAGTGATCTGAAGGTAACAGTACGGTAAGTCCGTTCATTGCTACGAAAAATATAGCACTACTCGGCAACAGATATCGCAACTGTAAATAAACGCAACAATTATAATAAGTAATTTACGGAAGTGGAAGAGCGACACAAAACAGCGGTTTTAAATAATGTTACCTTAAGAATACTGACGGCTGCCGGATTATTCCGAAAGTTATAATACAAAATACCAGCAAACATACCAAAGAAGTAGTTTCCAGCATTTGTTTCGAATGGAATGTACATCTTAATGTAGTAAGGCAATGTTCTTATTTCTTCAAGAATATATCTGTGAAATAATGTAAAATGCAGTTCAAAATACGGGACACATCCTGAGAACATTTGGTGATATGAATCATACCAATACGTACCTTACAATCATCATGACAGTGGCATCCAGCCGGTTATTGTAAATCACAACCATTGGAACCAACAAGGCAATTAGCGCCATGCAAATTGCTATTGGTTTTACAAGCCGTGGGACTCTAAAATAAAATTAGGAATTATAGCTAATTACCAAAAATAAGCGCTATGGAGTATTGAAATTTGTTTACTCACCGGATGAGCATCATCAGCACTGTACCGAGAACGTAAAGTTGAAAATCTGCACCCAAATACCAAGCAAACTGGATACACTAAAAAGAAAATAAAGCCATAGTTAGCATTATTATTTATGAGCAAACAAAACAATATCCAATGGAAGATATTTTACCGGCTTGCTTGGGTGTATATAGTTGTTCAAAAATAATACGTTCGTCCACCAATTTGTTGTGCAATGATCTTTGTATCGATCGCCAATTGGACCATCGTATAGCCTAGGGTACCATGAAGCATGGAAAAAGATCACAAACAGATAAAGAGGCAGAATTCTGAAAAGAAATCAAAGTAAAAGTAGTATATTTGAAAGTTTTTGCAGTTTGCCCAGCACTCAAGAAAAACTAAACTAATCTATTTAATCTATCATGAATGTTATTAAACCCTTCAAAATGAAATCACAGCCGAAAAGAGATCTCTCTATATATTCATGAATCCGACCGAGCATCACGTCTGTTTGCACTATGCAAAGTATGTACATACTGTTTGCCGTGTGGGACAGAGAAACAACCTAAGAAAGTTTATTTATTCATCGTTACAGCACTTTACACGTTTGAATTTACGTCATTGTTGCGATAAGTAAATAAAGCTGCAAACAGTTCACAGCTCTAGCGCAGGAATTTATCATGACTTATACGAAATAATGTGTATATACGTTCTGATTATCTTATTTACCTTATATATGTATATCTTGTTTGTATTTTGAATGGCTTACCTGATCAATCTAAGTTTTATCCGATTCAGGATATATGTTAACGGTGGCAGTGTACTATTTTTTGTTTGCTCCATCATATTCACCGCCAATAGTAGACCACCGATGACGAAAAATATTTGAACCGTGTATGTATTGCCTGCCATAGCAATAGGAAACCACCATTGATTAAATTGCGCTTCCAGCTGATCGACATTCTTTAGCGGCATCCTTATCATAGGTATCGAACAATGCGTGAGAAGAATAATCATCATCGTCAAAGCACGAATACCGTCAAGGTGGCGTAGATTGATTTCGGCTTTGTCATCTCGTTTAATAAGCCTTCGGAGGTTCCGCGATAGTGAAAACGATTCGACTACGATTGTCGGGGCTAATAAGTTTCTATGAAAGTTAAAAAATAGTCCATTAACAGTATTCACAATACGCTACTTGGCACGTACAGGCATAACTTTTACGTACTTCTCTGCAACACCATCCGTTTGCTGATTATCAGCAACAGTGGCATAGAAAACCGCAGCTATCACGCCTACAACACTGCATATGAATATTATTCGTGCAATTCCTACAAGCAAAAAATATCTCATAAGCTAGATGATGTATAACCCTTGCCGAACGGCCTGTATAATCATGTTACCTGTGCTGGAACTGTTGTCGGCAAACGAATTATTGGAAGAAATGCAGCGCATGATCTCGGTGGTAGAGTTTAGATGATACAACGCCCAAATTTTCCGTTCCACGCAGGTTTGCAATACAGCGGACACATTGTGCGTTTGAGGCTGAACTGTTTCGACTGTTCGACATTTTTGCAAGCAGAATCCAACTTCAATCACTCGTCGATCAAAGTGACGAGGATGAGTAGAGTGATGCTTAGTATTGTAAATGTTGAGAAACATTATAAAAAATAAAAAATGAAAAAACAAAATCACGAAACATAAGAACATTTAAATAATATTTGAAGCACTTCTGAACTTATACAAAAATTAAACACATCACACAGCTTCTTGGGAAAAAATACAGCTTCTAATCCTGCACAAAATTTAAAAAAAAGCTCTCCGCAAGCTTATCACTGAACCATGTATACAATGATCGGTAGAATGTGCTCAATTAACTCGCATCAGTTAGAGTTGTGATCAAGTGAAAATAAAATTTCATCCAAACACAAGAATTGATGAAAGCGTATGTTCCTGCTAGTCAGATTAACACTGTCATTTGCCAGTAAGTAGCTAATCTTCTTGCGATACACTCACAGCACTTGATAGATCCACTACAATTTACCTGTATTTCTCTCCAAATTGTAGATGATGCATTTGAGGAAAGATGAGATTTAACAGTGCAGTACACAAAGTCACTATATTCTCGACGACATTCCTCATAGTCGTCGTAGTCGTAGAGTTTTAGGGATTGTAACCCATATGCTATACACAAAACAAATATAATATATCAATATTTATATATATATATATATATATATATATATATATATATATATATATATATATATATATATATATATATATATATATATATATATATATATATTTATATATATAAATATATATATACATATATAAAAGATATATTTATATAGATAATTTCACTCACAGGGCGCATCACCGCAAGCCGCTATTCCAGCAAAAACTACCATAAGGTAACAAACCAACAACATTATGCTGAGGCAGTTGATTTGTTCGTAGTCGAACACAAGTCTGATAGAAACACAAACTCCAAAGCACCATCGAACGTGTGAATGAAAGCCTGGTCCGAGATGTACTGCGAGGTAGGTCCTCGAAAATATCTCGGTGGACCTATTGATTGCCTAAATGACATTGAAAGACATGGACGTTATACATGTTTAAATTTCTCTGCCGCTTCAAAAGAGCTGGCACGAACGACCTTCGAAAACCGTCGGACCTTTACTAACTCGTCGTTGGGCGTTCAGCTACAGTTCCGTTCCATCTTACTCAAAAATTGGCTACCACCGTATATGTAGCAAAATAGTTTGGACAAAATATTAATGGTTCAACGCAGGTGATGAAAAAAACAACAACTAAAAATGAGCATAATTAACGAGATGCTTGCATTACCGATGCTGTATGATGTAACAGACACAGCCATACTCATGATCTATTGGTGTATGGAATTTCCGTAATGTTTTATGTTTCATGCAGCAAAAGATTATCATCAAATTGATGAACAGCAAAACAGACATGTAACTTTAATCATAATCACGATACTGGTAAAACGTAACCCACTTTCTTTAAAATTTAACACTCTTTAAAAAGCACGTTGCACAACAGTTAACGTGTGTGATCAACACAGGAGAGATTGCCGATATATTTGTACTGAACCTCGGACACGTGTGTCCATCGGTCCAAAAAACTGCAAAATGGAGCGAATTTTCACACATCTTTGATTTTATTTATAGCTGTACATGTTCATCAGACCTTTTATTGACTACTTTTCTAACAAATTTAAAGTATAATATCTATAATTGTATCTACTTGTGGAATTCATCAAAATTATCTTCGCCTTCCATGTCGATAGATCTGATCGTAAGATACGCGCAGATATCTTTACCATCTTGAAATTAATGAAAATTTGAGAATTTCGTGGTACTGTGTCTGTTGTTTTAAAAATGGAATATGGTTTAGAGTATGACCCCCAGACGCATTTATATCGCAACTTATATGTAGGTATGCTGAAATGCATTTCAGACAAATTTTTTGAGAGGGGAGCCATTGGGCCTAGTTTGTTTATGCCGGCTCTCTGACATCTTTCCCAAACGACGATCTTTCAGTCGACAGTGTGTGAGGGTGTTGGCACGATCAGATGATGAATCTGCTGGTGCACGCTGGACTAGTGCTTTCTGTGAGCTTGCAAGCAGTTTTATGCAGCCAATTTGATTGTGCGTGGGGTTGTTTGTTGATTTGCATTTCACAAGTGCTATTTCATGAATCTATTTTAATTGATCAGTTTCCCTCCCCCCAACAGTGGAAAGTTACGTTAAATTGCCGAGAATATATGAGTACGATGATTTCGAAACGTGCCGCTTGCGATACACAAGTTTTGTTTACTGTGTCAGTGTTAGCACACTTACACCTAATGCAACCAGCGAGCTGTGGAATAATATGACCGTAAGTATTTAAAAAATCATTAGGCCAGCACCTAAACGTGAATAGTGATTAAACAGTAATTGGCTAACAATATTGATGAGTATGTAACAACTATCAACGTAATACGTGTGTAATTTTTGCAATAAATTATCTAACAGACATTGGATTGTGTTATTTCAGTGAATGCTGTGGAATGTTTCGATTAGTGCACATGCTCCCAACATGTTCATGAAAAAAATCTAGATGACAAACAAAAAAGTGAAAAAACGCAAAATATGTAAAAATATCTATTAAATCATTCCTATATGCTTTCTTATTTGCGATGATATTTCAGTGCATCGATGATTTCAAACAAACAAAATATGATACAAAAATAAGATAATTCGAAACAAAATTACTAATCTTAATGCAATTCCGCTGAAACATATAAATGATATCAGAAATCGATTAAACTGACTATTATTAACGAGTTTGCTTTAAATCTTCACTAGCGGCTTTCCATAACTGTTCGCAGTAGACATGCTACGATATGTGAAGCTCATTAGTAGCGAAAAATCGAAATATACTCTCAAAACCGACCAAGGCCAAGAGGAAGAAGTGAAAGCATATTTAATCACTGTCAGCTGTAAGATAATCTATTGACGAATATTTTGTTTGAAAAGCACTCAAAATGCTGAGGATTGGCACGCAATGGGGACTGCTACAGATACTTTTGACGCAGCAGACTGCTGTTGAAATGGACAGCAACCTATTCATCTTTCTATAGTCTGCATAGGGCCACCTGTTGGTTGCGACATTAGCAATCTTTGCATTGACGAAGGCAAAGAAAGGCGAGTCTGTGGTTTGTTGCACCATAAAGGGAAGGGGTCACTGGCACTCGAGATACAAGGAAAATAAATGTCTAGTCATTACTGGGATCATACTGATTTGAGAAGAGCATAACTAAACGTTTCTGAGACGCTACGCCGATTTGGTAACGCGCCAATACAGTGAATAAATATGGTGATGTAACCCGTCGAATAGTGAACCGAAAAATGTAAATAATAATAAATAGTATGTAAATAATATTGCCATGAGATATATATCGCTAACGGTCCTTTTCATGTTTGAAATATTTCTTGAATGAGAAAGGTATTGCGTTGTGATTTATACATCTATGTGGGGACCCTGTTCATTGATTTATTGGTTCATTTTAATAAGCGTTAAACGTTTATAAAATAACCCTACGTAGCAGCCATCCACGTAACTACCTAGCAAGATTATCTTGTAGTACAACGGTTTAGCAGTAGTATGATTAGCGAAATAGTTGACACTTTAGACGAGTTTACCTTATTGCACTTACACAATACTTGCACTAAATACAATTTCGTTATCTTTCTGAAGCGTGACTGGTCTGATAGGAGGAATTTTCCTCACGATCAACTTGAGAGAGGATTATGCTTGAATGATTATCACATTGAAGCTAAGCACCCTGATGACGCGTCGTTTAATGTTGCTAATTATTTATCCAAACAAATCTACGATCGATATGGGCTTTCCAGTCGCACAACCGTAAGCACATGCTGGACAAGGCAAAGTTTTTCGCGACAGAGAAGTAAGTGTAAAGACACTTTTTTTCACACTTTTAACCGCACTACTAAACTAATTAATGCCTTCCGGGCACTGTTATGCCTTTATTATAGCTGTTGCTGAAAATATGTTCATATGCATGGCTTTGGTATTGCTGACGATGATTTTGTTTACTACATGGATGGATTTCAGCACTGGCTCAAAGACGCTGTTTGTGAAAGCATTTTCGCTTCGTAAAACTGTCGGCGATCTTACAAAACCAGCGAACTGCAACGCAATGCCCTTTTTGGAAGGGCTTCGAGTGCTCGGGACGATGACTATATTGATCGTTCATTCACAGCTGCCCATGATCCGAATGCCCATAAAAAATACGGAATATTTAGAAGCGGTAAATTATTATGAAATTGTATTTGCAAATCATAATTAACTGCATAGCATTATTGTACATCTGATTAAGTTTTTTTTTGCCTCATACTTGCAGCAAGTAAATCACGTTATCTTTCCGCTATTCAATTCTGGCAACACCCACATGATACAGTTTTTCTTTACTTTGGGTGGAATGGTATTTGGTCTTAGTTGTTTCAACCATTTTGAACGAACTCCTACATTTGATGTCATGTATTTTGCGGAAAAACTGATACGAAGGCTAGTCAGGTGAGTTGACAATCAAAAACATCTCCTAAACAAAGAATATGTTTAAACAATCATTGAATGCTTTTGGTGCTATATATTCGTGTCTTTTTTTTTGAATAAGCACCATTCGAACCTTGCCCATAGAATAATAGAAGAAAATATAAAATACATCACATCATAAGTTTTGTTTTGTTATTTGATGCTATGGGGAAGATTCGATAGTAATTTGAAAATAGCGAGTATGCTCAATTGGTTCATGTGATATCAGTAATAATTGTACTGCAGACTTTCAAATTGAATGTTTGTATTTGTAACAACAATAATGGTTTACACAATTATGTTTTACGTGCTTTAAGGTAGATTGATTCCAGCATATTTCTTCATCATCTTTTACCAAGCAACGTGGTATAAACGAGTTAAGCAAGGCCCTCTGGAGCACAAATTTTACGATTACTGTTCGGAAAACTGGTGGACCAACGTGCTGTTTGTGAACAATTACGTTCTACCAACAAAACCGGTAAATATGGGCATCCCCTGTCGCAAGGACCCAGTTCTAACTTCAAATATATCAGTGTCTACAGTTTGGGTGGTATTTGGGAGCGGATTTTCATCTGTTTTTGGTTGGATCCTTGTTGTTAATGCTGGTATGGAAATACCCGCGTTTGCAGCAAACGTTGGTCTCTGGTATGGTCGCTGCCGCTGTTTTTATTCCTGGATACGTTATTTATGTTCAGTCAATTGGAGCAACTATGTCTTTTGACATGCGGTAAACAAAATTGTAGCTAAAAATTAGAATAAACTCTTGAAACTAACCTGAAAAAAATGTACTTTCAGGCACGCACTTGCAGAGCTTCGGACATATGACCATTTTATCAAGTACTATCTACCGTCGCACACCAATATAAGTGGATATTTCTTCGGCATAATTGCGGCTATGTGCTACAAACGCGTTATCGCTGTTGGATCTCAAGATCGCATTGTAACGGTGCTTCGGAGGGGTTTGCGCCTATCACTGATTGTACTTATTAGTCTAAATTTGTTCACCATTGCGCTGCCAACAATACGAATCGATAAAAATTTCTCTATATTTCACGCGATCTACGGCAGCCTATTAAAAGCTTCGTGGGGATTTAGCTACGGTGTACTATTTCTGTTCCTGGCGTTGAAAAGTAAATCACAAATCGTTGACTTGTTAGTACACCCTGTGATGCAATTTTTCGCCAAAATAAGCTACTGCATCTATTTAGTACAGTACTCAATAATTTATGGAGTGTACACTAACTTTCCGATACCTCTAGTATATGGTAGCTTCAACTTGGTAAGTAATATTGAAAAGAACAGCCCCAGGAATATCAAAACACGAGCCGAGGTCGCAATTGTACATAAAACCTGACGCAGCATATTCTCATTGAAATCCTATTGGTTTATTGCAGATTTTTTTGACATCAAGTATATTTTTGCTAACGATCATAAGTGCAATATTACTTCATGTAGCTGTAGAAGCTCCCATTGCCCATATTGCCAATGCGTACATTACCATGAAATTTCGGCAGGAAAAGCAAAATGGTAAACCAATAAAAACCTCATCAAACAATACTTCATACAAATACACTAAATATTTATTTGATTTTATTCGACAGATGTTGCACTTCAAAATCGATCCAAACAGAGTTAAGCTGATGGCGCTATAGAGTGTTGTATAGCGTTCCATTCGATAACTGTATAGTGCAATTGTCTATTGGTTTGAGCAATAAATAACGTTCAAATGACGTACAATATATGTATAAGTTGTTTTAGTTTCCACACAAAAAAAGTGTAATATTTCCTGGTAATATAATTGACAACAACATAATCCCATAAAAATCGCTTAGAAATATAAATAACAAACGTTTGGGTTGAATGTTGTCTCATATCCTTCTCTTTAATGCTTGCACGGAATTATGCAGTTTTCAAACCTCCAAATTTTGTAAAAACGGAGGTTTTGTAAGACCTATGTATCCATCATATATTCACACTTTTTAAGTTGTACATGTAGAATTCAGCTCTATTAACTTGTTAGGTACGGAAGCATTTTCAAGTGCTTTAAAGACTCTCATTTCCAACTACACGGGCTGGTAACAGTTCTTTATGCAATTGGTGACACAAACTAAACTAATGGTGGGCAGCATATTTAACTGGGATGTCTGAACGCTGGGGTTGGAGGTGGTGGATTAGAGGACACGTGGCACCAAACAATGCTGTCACGAAGCCCTCTACATGTTATGGGGCTTTGAATGTATTCCAGTCAATCGGCCTCAAGCATTTATAGTAATACAGAAAGCTAAAGAATAAAACCAGTTAAACTCAATGGTAGCTATAATATCTTCGGCCATCGACGACCAATCTAGATATAAATGACAGGATCATTTATCCTTGGAAATTAATTATATACCTATCAATGCAGCAGTGGCATAACACGTGGACATGCGCAAAGGAATATATCCGGCTCAGACGGCCACTCGTCAAATGCTCATTACTACGATCATCGATTAGCTCAACGTGCAGCTAGAGGACCCACAAGTAAATTACTGGCACCTAACGTTGATAAGACTAGAAAAGCTATACGTCGGTTGGCAGTGGCAGAACTGATCAAGAATGGGGCAATTTTACTGAGGTTTGAAATAGCGAATAGAGTTTTGCACTCATTTATCCCTTTATACTAGAAGGGTTTGCCTACAGTGCAACAACTGTCAGGATATTACAGAAATAACTACCGATTATGAGGGTTCCTCTTTAATTCTTTAACATAGTTTTTCCCCAATAATAGAAGAGATAGTTGAAAACAATCAGAAATGTTTTGATGAGATAGAAAATCAATTACAGAAAAGATTTTATGCAAGCGACTGATTTCGGATACCAGAGCAACAGATTAGAAGAAGCAGGACAGGAAATAACAGAGACTATCTTGTACTACTAAAAAATTGGAAGCATTAAGAGGCAGGTATCAAGTCTCGGAGTCTTGAAATATCTGCTACTCCAATATTCAGAATTTAACCATTCTGAAAGTGAACCCGTCTTAGCTTCCTCGCTGTAGTTTCGTTCGTCAAAATGTCTAATGCTTTTGATCGCATTTAATGATAATATGTCCCGATTTGTACATTAGTACTACGCTATATATAGTAATATACAGTAAAACTTTGTTTCGGTTTAGTTTTTTACAAAACTTTATTTGTGGCGTCCACGATATGTGGCCTAATCTTGTCAGATACTACTTAAAAAAAATATCATAAATGAAATTCACAAATTCTGTTTCGACCTACTTTTTCTTCATTCTACTTGCAAATTTCTATACCATTGCCTATAATTTATTTTGATTATCTGATTTGGTTCGTTATAGAAGAGACAGTGAAAAACTGTGCTATGGTTTTGTTTAAATTTTCCACTAAATTAGAAAAAATTCCAATTTTCTTCGTGAAGAAACTCAAGAATTTCCATGCATAGAAAATAAAATTTACTCAAAAATTTAGCATGAGCTGAGCCAGCAAAATGATAAGCCTTGGACGAAATGAAAAATTAACTTTATACGTAAAAAACTACGAAGAACATTTATACCACTTCTCATTCGCTTATAACGACTATAACTCAAAAAGCACGGGCTGTTTCACAAGTTGGTGTTGAATTTCAGCATCCTTCGTTATAATGATTTTAGAAATTCTTGACTTTGTAGAAAAACAAGGCATGGTTGTATTTTTTATTAAATCGTTTGTAAAAAAGTCTTTCAGCCTTCGTTTAGATCCTTCACGTAATTGAGCAATCGAATCCATTTTTAATGGAAGAACGGATTTTTTATTTGAGAATTTTGGGATTTTGTCGTACAGAGTACCTGCCTTTCAAGCTCAAAGTCGTACTCCATTTGTGTGCCAGACAATTCATAAATCACAGGGAACTGCAAAAAATAAACAATAATGATGTCATTTCAAACATACATAACCAGTTTATACGTACACTTACCTTGGAGTTGCATTGTTTTAGCGCAGAATTTAGCAAAAACGGAACGCCTTCAACGTCGGTGTGTAGACTAAGGGTTCCAGTTGAATACAACCGTGGTTTAGGTGTAGTACCTTTTGGAGAAAGCTGATATGTTGAAAGTAACTGCACGTATTCATGGTCCTGAGTTTCCGGCAGCGACTATAATGCACCGACAACGAATGAAACGATAGACAATACACAGACACAAATCACACAATGTTTGCATTAAAATCAATAAACATGTAACAAACAAAACCTTATCATGATTTGACTGCATTTTGAGATTTTCAATAGTTTTCGCTATATCCGTGATGCTCTGCTGGATTGGTACACTCGGAGAAGGACGATGAGGTATAGAAGACATTTTAAAACACACCAAAATACCATTGATGTCGCTAAAACGCCAACAAAACAATTAAATTTGAAAATTAAAGATATCGCATCACTATTCAACACAATTTTACCCTGCTAGAGTAAATCCCTCCGGCGCTTGGCGTAATCTCGAGCACAATATAATGTCCGTTACTGCCTGGTTGGCGGTACCTTTCTTGGCCAATCGATATACCAACTGCTTTTTACGCCATGCTTTCTGTTCCGTGTCTGCCGTCCGTGTCAGTTGTGAGAAACCATCGGGAACGTTTTCCTTTTCGTTGATAATTTTTAGTGTCTCTACGATGTAGTCGGGCAATCCTTCTGTTTTGGATAAACATAAGTAGCGCGTGGTTCGCTTGCCAATCAGCAATTTCTCGCGCCACAAGTCTGCATCCTGATCCTGATCATAAGTTTTGTTGATGGGCAGAAAGTTTGCTGGGCACCTCTCAAATTCTTCAACCAGTTGCAATGATGTGATTGGTCGGTTGTCCGGTAAAGCACCGATTACAGTGTTGAGGATATTTTTTTGCTGTTGGGTATTGCTTTTCAACATGTTTTCAGCTTTGGCACAATACAAGCAGGAAGTTTAGTACAAGTAGTTGAGTTTAGCAGACATGGAATCTGTTGATGAAAAAAAAAACAATAAAAAATTAAAATGTTGCCTAATTTTCCCAAAAGTAGATTTTTAAACCGATGAAACACTACGTCCTACGCTAGACCGTTCCAATAAACCAGCAATAAGAAAACCCAAAAAAAAGCTTCACTGATTTATTCAGCTTTAGCTCAAATGTGTGGAATCTTTTGAAAGAGAACATGAACATTTTCTATCTCGTACAATGTTGGAAAACGAGGATCACTACATTGCAATCAGAGGATTAACCTATAGATTTAAGTTATCACCTTTCAAGTTGAAAACCTCTTCAACCAAAACAGTTATCTAACAGCTTTTCTGCTTTTAACACTTAGTGTTGGAGCTCGTTGATATGATGTATTGTAATAAGGATATGTGTGAAATAGTAAGTTTGTTGTATGATTAGCCATAAAAAAACCCAGCTATAACAACAGTCGTAATGATAATAACGATTGCATTGAACGTGAAAGAGAGTTTACAAGTTGGATGAGCGATAGCCAGAAACTGGAAAAGTGATATTAGACACCGGTGAAAGGGGAATATTGAAGGTTTTATAACAAACACGATAGTAAAAGATATAGATAAAAAACCGTTTACTTGGTCTGAGAGAAAGAATGTACTTGAAATGAGACAAAATGCGAATTTTTTAGGGTGGAATATTGGATGAAATAATAAGTCAGAAAAAAAGATAACATACCTCCAAGGGTAAAATGGAAGGATTCGTAAAGGTTTGACTATAAGGAGTGGTAAACGTAGCAACTATTTTAGCCAATTTGCTAAGCGAGAGAAAAAATGTCATAAGGGTTAAATCATCAAATAATAATCAAAAATAAAATAAAGAGAATTAAATCATAATGCCCAAATACCTAAGTTGAGTGTAAAACAACATTAAATTAACATTGATGCAAAGAGAAGTTCAAAGGAAGAACGAAATAATTCCAACAGCATCTCAGTTGCCACAACAAAGCACGAATGCAGATTACCAACGGTAGAAAGAATAAGTCCCTACAAAAACATCAACCCGAATAAAAACGAGATTATAAATAAGGTAACAAATTAAGTTTTATAGTGTTTATGATTCATCCAATCTTAGCTTATTTACTACAGTAGCACATCACCGTTGATATGGCTATTGTAAAGTTGCTGGTTATTTATCTGAAGATCAAATATTGCAATGAATTATTCAAAAAAAATATTTTTGAACAACAGAAATAAAAGCTGCGTTGTGCCTAGATCGTACTTACAAAAATATTGTTTTGTCTCGAAGTTGTACAACACTTATTCTCATCACTTCTTTATTCTTTTTTGTTTTTACACGTTGCGGTATTCATAACCCAGCTAGAATCTTCATCCTGACTTATTTTCGACAGATTCAATACAATATATATTGTTCTGAAATGAATTTCCTTTTTCCAAAAGCTTTTTTTTTGTTTAATATTCCAACTCAAGAAAAAAGCAAATTAATAAACTTCAATACCCAACAACTGCCGTGAGCGTTCTCTTGCCAATTATATTTATCTATTCTGACAGTTTGAATGTAAACAATTCTATTATATGAACACATCACAGAGTTCAAAACTCGCATTCGTAACGCTTATTTTACGGGAAATAGATGAATGCAAGACTTTTTTTGTAATTTTTATCGTTTTGTACATAGCCAACATTTTCCAAAAAAATTAAAGACCAGCGATTAACAAATGCACAAGATCGTCAATTGTTTTAACAGGAACATAGCTCCGAAACGATCTTTTATCAAAAATTCTTTTCTAAGCACCTTGGAAAAAATAATAAGACGTGAACGAAAAGCCTTTTGATTCCAATTGACATCTCTGATTTGACGTTGTTGACATCGTCATGTGCGCGCTCTATTGTTTTGGTTGGCGTCTTAGAATTCATGTAAATGTAATTCATATATTGTTTTGATTTTGTCTAACTCGACAAGTTTAATTCATGAATCAAAAGCAAGGTTGTAATGAAATATGTAAATGGCGATTATAAGTTATGATGGATGAATTCGATATATATTCAGATCTTGATCACTTAGATTCGGAAGCGAAGAAGGTAATAATCGGGTTCTGGTTTGGAAATGAATGATCGTTAATCATTTTACCGTTTCAGGAGCGTCAGGAAATTCAGTCCCTTCATCTGAAGATCGATGAGCTACAACAAGTAATTAAAGACAAAGAGCTTGAAAAATTAGATTGTATTCGCCAGAATGAAATTTTACTAGAAAATATTTCATCGTTAGTATTGACTGCCAAGGCGGAGTTGAAAAGAAAAGATGGCATAATTAATGAACTACGGAAACAAGCTGATAGCACAGCATTTCGGCGTAAACAAATTTCAGAAGTTACCCGGAATTGTGTTTCTCGAGGAACTCAAACTAATACTAATCGTTTAATAAACATCGGAATTGACGGCGGTAACACTTCTCAATGTAGCCGTACCCCAGAGCACAATGAAAAACATCATGGTCCGGATTATGAACGAGATCGTAAGCGAGGGCGAGATACCTTAAGGGATCGAGAGAGCGATCGTTATCAAAGACGTGTAGATCCGCGAGGAAATCACGAACGGGAACGCGATCGAGATCGAGAACGGGAACGTGATCGAGATCGAGAACGGGAACGTGATCGAGATCGAGAACGGGAACGGGAACGTGATCGAAACCGTGAACGGGAACGTAATCGAGACCGGGAACGGGAACGTGATCGAACCCGTGAACGCGATCGAACACGCGAACGGGAACAGAACTTGGACCGGGATCGAGAACGTAACCGTGATAATGAGCGCAGTCATGAATATGAACGGAGCTATGAAAAAGAACCAAATAACACTCGAGATAGAAATCATGAGCATTATATAGAACACATCCGTCGTGAAGAACGCCATAGCCATGATGCAGTGGACACAAATCGAAGAAAAATTTCGAAATATGATGAACAAAGAAAGCACGCAGGAAGAGATGCTGTAGAACGAAGTAGTGAACGAAGCTGTACAAATAGTTGGGGTGAAGTGAACGATAGAAAGCGCCATAAAAGTAATGAATCTGTTCATCAGAGCGAGATTGCACTAGCAGCAAAGAAACGAGATGTTACCGTTGAAAAAGATGGTATTGGAATTGGCAAATTGCAACAAGAAACTTGCATTAAAAATATTTCTGAGATTGAAAAGATCATATGCACCGATAGCAAAGTAGAGCGAAGAAAATGTTCAATTTCGTCGGAACAAACAGCAACAAAGATCGTTTCAGACATTGTTAATGATTCAGCAAAGGACAATTTTGGACACATAGATAAATTAATCGAAAAAGAAAAGGAAAACGCAGCTATTTATGTTAAGGGCACAGTGAATAGAGACACGACTTCAAATGAATTAAGTGCAAATGCGCAATATCTAGGATTGGGCAGTTTTGATGAAAAAATGTGTAATGTTGCATGCAGTGGGCAGAACACAGATCAAAAACATGAATTAAGTCATGTTACTGAAGCCATAAAATCTCCAACAAAAGAAATATCGCACGAAAAGTTTCCAAATGATACCTTAACTCAAAAACAGACTGGTGAAAGATCGCTCCAAACAGTAAGTAGTCATAGTAAAACGGAATGCTACAAACAGATAGAAGAAATGAACGGGACTGTTGAGGAAAGAGAGACTCCACAGGCGTGCGTCACGCGAAATGATTTCAGCAACAAATACAGTCCGCAAAGACAAGATAAACAAGCAGGCATATCTTTAGATCCGTTAACTGATAGTAGTTGTAAAAAAAATACAAATTATGAGTACAAGGAACAGCAAAAATCATCGCAAATCGTGGAAGTTGACAACAATATGACCCTAGAAACCTCAAGAGGTGATGATGTATTAATAGCGATGAATAGCGTATCATACGAGAAACATGATAACCTCAAACATGCTGCTGACAACGAAGTTTCTATATCTAAGCTGCACAAAAACGAAAATGATACGCGTCCATTCACGGCGGCGAGCGATGTAAAATCTGGTTCAACTCCAAAGATTGACAACAAAAGCATAAGCAAGTTATCTATCGATCCCTTGAAATCCAGACAAACTGGGGGTAATGATTTTCAAAATGCCAAAAAACGTAAATACTCTAGCGAAAACGCGATTCCCACTACGGAAACAAAGGAATCCAGTGTGAAAGGAGAAGGCATTGACGATGTTAATCAAAAGGGGAAAAAATACAAAGAACATGGAAACAAAACGTTGAAAGATACAAACACGGAAAAACATTTAAGTGAATTCCAGCTAGATCATAATACCTCATCATGTACCAACGAACTCTCCTCAAAACAGAAAGTGACAGTGCAACATGAAAAAGTTGATATGTCTACCGATATCTCTTCTACAGATGCATACGTGAACAAAATATTTCATGCTGAAAATAGCCATACCGTTAATAAAGTGATTGAAAAATATCCGTGCACCGATTCCGAGTTGCACAATGGTGCACTGAATAAAGAAAGCGAGTCATCGCAACCATTGAACACAACAGCTGCCATCGAAAATGATAAAGAAAATCATATACCATTCCAGAACGACGCATGTTCATTGGTGGAGGATGAAAATAAGCCTCAGGAAGTAAGCCCCAAAGGCAGTGTGACACAGTCCACCACGATTATGTCGCTTCATAGTTTTTTCATGAATTTTAATGCTTACGATGATGATGAAACGATCATTAAAGATTTAGAGGCCACTTCTGAAAAACAACATGAGACGGAATATATTGAATCGAGTATCTTAGAAGTCACTGATGAGATAAGTGATGCAAGAACTGAAACTATGGATAGCACCATCAAAAAAACTCATCAAACAATAGATACCGTGCGTCGAAGTCTTCGTAAGAAGAATTTGGGGGATACCTGTTTGGACAAGAGTTTAAAAACATTGAGTCCTGTGAATGTAGCACCCAAGGAGGGCTGTTCTAAAAGAAGGTTGTCTCGAAAAATTGTAGAAGTTGTACATAAGAAGCAAAAAATTGATGTCGATAATGATGAGCACACTGAATTAACTTTCTCTAAGGAACAGCTTTCGACAACATATTTTTCACCATTTACTCTACCTATATCTTCGCCATTGGATAGCATACGAAGTCCACAGGTACCTCAGAATCTTAAACGACCAACAAATACTGGTACATCACTTCGGACCCCAATGGTGGTGGTGCATTCTCCCGCCAAACCGTCGGATAATGTGGTACATTATACACTACCTAAGAGTAAACCTATGCTCTCGATGGACGATGCAGGATCGGTGCAAAATATTATGGACTCGTTGCTGCAGACACCCGTTAAAATAGAAGCTTCGGTTGAAGTTGAAGCAAAGGAAACAGATTCAATCACTGAAAATATACAGCAGTTGAATGCAGACACGACGCAGAACAAAATTAAAGAACCTACCAAAGCATGTTTTGCATTAAGCGAGGATGTGCGGACATCTTCAACTCCTCTTGCTACAAAAATTCTTCAGTCTCAACATAATCGTAATCAAATCAAACCAACTATTGTGGGCAAATCGTCTCCAAAAGGAAAAGAAGCGCACAATAATTCCCAGGTTCGCATCTCGCCATCAGTAGACGAATGTACTATCACGCAAAGGGTTGATGCACAGCAAAATATTCATGATATGTTCCAAAAACCGAAAGAAACATGTTCTGAATATGTCAAACAGCAGGAGAAAAAGCGAGCCTTGGCAAAACCACAAGTTATTGTGAAGAAAGACAATATACCTTTGAATAAGAACAAGCACAAACAAACACCGGCTGATAAGAACAATGTAGATAAAACACGGAATGATGAGCTGATATCAAATGTATCTGTGGCAACTGATATTGAGCCTTTGCATCACATAACTCGTATATCAAAGAGAAGATCTTCAATATCTGGAAACGTCATTTACTCAAAGATCAGTCAAAAAAATAGCGAAATTAAATCCGACACAATAACAATGAGTGCATGTTCGTCCCGAAATTATGGAACTAAATTTGAAATTAAACCAGACGGGCAACATACAGCGTGCGAATCGTCGACGAACGTCGTAGCTTCGGTAACCAGTGAACAAAAGGACACCAGATCACCGAGTACAAAAGATGTAAATATAGACGTGGAAAATCGATCTCGAAAGACAGCAAAAAGTATTGTGACGAAAAAAGCAACAATTACTGAAAGTAATCAATTGAAGCGCAATCCAGTTAGTAAAAAGAAATTGATTAACGTTACCGATGAATTTAGAAAGGATTCGATTAGCGCTAGTGATGCACGCACAATCAAATCTTCAAAAACGTCAAATCGAGCCGCCAGTGAGTGCTCTAGCGCTACAATTAACAAACAAGAACAAAGTTCAGATACGTTGGTTGATGTAATGCGCCAGGCTGCTAGTGTAGAAGAAAGAATTGAGAATTCAGATTTGTCACAGGTACAGAGCAAAAGTATGCAAGCGATTTCGGGCAAGCCATTAACGATCGATCCAGCTACTCCCAGTGTCCAGAGAAAAGCAGCTGAAAAAACTGCTGTCTGCTTAAATTTGTCTGTGGCAGATACTGGTCAAAACGAAACATGCCAAAGCAAAAGAGATAAATCCCCTGTGCGTTATGTTCGAGAAATGCGTATAGTAAAAGAAAACCCGTCGTTAATGCGAGTGTTTATAACAAGAAAGTGATAGCACAAAAAGTTAAATTTTGCAGAGAATAAATTTTTTGATTGATAATATCGACGCAGTAACGGCAGTTGAATGATTGAACTGATACAATTATCCGAACTGAACGGTTAGAAATGCTCCATCAATAACTCGTTTTAGAACCACGAGAGAACGGTTTGCCGTAAAAGTGATCATAATTGGGATGTTTCAATGGTCACAGCCATAGGTAATAATGAGTAGGCAATACTCTCTTTTATTATTTGTTTTCCCAAAAAAAACTCCCTTATGCCTAGACATAAGCTTGTTCCCAGCTTTTTTTTCTTAACCTCCGTTGACTTGCTCATTTGCACTCTAGTGATTACATTTTTTGTTGCATTGCAAATTAATTATTCATGCGGTCGTATTCATTTCATGTAGTAATACCAAAATGTACCATGCGTTTCCATAATTATAAAAACATACATTTACAGAAACAGAGAAATTTTGCTAAGAGACAAATACGAGCAGCTCAAGATATCACAAAATGTTAATCGAAATAACATATTGCATTCGCATAAGACTGCATTCGCTGCTCTAAACTAAACGAGCGCGCTGCAGAAAACCGCGAATCAATATTTATCGCGAATTATTATTTATATGTTTGAAAGGATAAACGAGATTAATTAGTTTATGAAACACAGAATATGAATACATGCACATTGGAGCCTGATGTAGATAGAATTTTTTTAAACGAAGCGAACAATTTACGAAAGGCGTTGGTAGAAAATAATACACAGAAACACGCGCGATACTTTTCAGCTTTTCATATTCTTTTATTCTGTATCATTATAATTAAGTACACATAAAATTTAAATTTAATAGATAGATTTTTAAATCGTTTTCGTATACATGCTTTCGTTTCTTTCTTTCAATGTTGTTTTTGACGCTTAATTCTTCTTACTTGGTTTGTTCAAACTTTCTTTGTGTGTTTGTTTTCATGACACCTTATCTGATCTCGTTGAAGATCATCATAACTTACTATACGTTAATCTTGCAGAATGCAATACAAATACAATCGTATAATGACGAATGCTTTCCGCACCTTTCGGAATCGGCATTTCAATTTATTTATGAGTCGCGTTTTGTTGCTTCTACGATTAAATGAAAAGGGTACCGAAAATAGTAAAATGCTATGGTTGTTTTTTTTTATTTCTTTTTAAATAGAAAAAAAAACATCTTCCATTTCCTGTAAATCATGTATGCACTGCTAATGAGTTATTTTCCGTTCGTAATTGTTCTTCATATATCTGAACAATCTGAAACCTCTTTTTCTATAAGAAAAAGCGATTTACGCGATCTTTTGTTACTCTCGAGGCAAGCATTCTGAGAAAAGTTGTGCAAGAGTTATTAATTACATTTCAAGCTGAAACCAGTTCGTAAGAAAAACGTGTGAACATAGAGCGAAGCTGTTCGTACTATAAAAAAACATCACCTGTAGTGCGTTGAAGTATGTATAGATTGCTTAGAATTATGCAAATGAAACGACATGAAGCTAAAACCCCAAACTATTGATTCGACGACGTAGTTCAATTTGAAACAACTTTAAAAGTGATTCTACATAATTCATACATTTTCGCAACATTCTTTCACGAATGATGAGCTTGTTTCGTATACCTGAGGGAGTCTTAATTTTTCATATTTAAATCCATTTCCATTAGAGTTTGATTCAGCTTTTGAGCGCGCTGTTGCTAGACAATCTTTCAACGTGACAAAAAAATCGCATTCAATAAAACAAAAAAAAAACCTATGGAATTGAGATTGCGGTAAGTAAAATGTCAAGGCATCTTAAAGGGCGGGGAAGGGAAGTCTCCTAATGTCGAATGATTTTTACGCTTGTTTGTACATTTTTATCGTTCTCTGCGGTGCTGGTCAACACCAACAGATATTGCGTCATTATTCAACAACGTGGCGAAAAGAACGTATATCCGCGTATACCTAGCATACATATAATACCAGCGAGAAAAAAAATCCAAATGCTTGTCGTGTTGCGTGGATTTGTTATATTAGTTCAACAAGCTTTGCCTTGATACCTTTCATTGACATTTTCTTTGCTATGCGTTTATTCACAAGTTGTCGGTGTTATTCAATATAATTGGTAGTTCTCTAATCATCTTCTTTATAATTCGTATACAAATGATTTGTTTGCTTTCTTTTGTTTGGATCTATGCTTCTGCAGTCCTACTATAGTTCAAACATTTGCTCGTTTTCCTATGTATGATAGCATCTTTTTTCTTTTAGTGAATGCTGCTAAACGGCCACCTAGAACCTAGATACACTTTCCGTACGTATATTGTCTTCGACGTTTCAGACGTTTACTTTGTTATGCTTTTGTGCGTTTTGCTAGAGGCATAGTACACCAAGTTATCAGGTCAACCGATGCTTGAGAATTGGAAGCGCTCTTTGCTCTAATTATCGATTGCTCCTTCAATTCTTCACTACTTAAGGAAAGTTAATGTGGTCATTACTTAAAGACAGTGGGGGGAGAATCTCTTGTTCATCTGTTGCCAATTAACTTCGTATCCTGCCAAATGTGATTGCTGGTTTTGTTTATGCTTGCTTTAATTCACAAAATTTTCAACGCAAATCACCTATCTTCAATATCAAAAAGATATATTTTTACGTTTTCAATCCCGATTCGAAACGTTTCACGCCAGTAGCTTGTGATTGTGAGCAATCATCTAGAGAATATTCTTGTAACAGCGTAATCTATGCTCCACGATTAATTTACCACCCTTGATTCAGAATTACTTTATTCTCGCTTATAGTGATGATGGTTGGTATACTTCAGTTTCAAAATTCCTGACTGTGATGTAATAAATGGGGATTCACAACTTTTGAACCGGAACCAATTCCCGAATTACGAATCGTAAGAGCAAAGCAAGAAAGAATAAAAGTAATGTGAACGAATTGATGTAATTGATTCCCTACAACGATATTTACTTAATAAAATTTTACTCGATCAAAGATATGATAGCATGCGGAACGATTTAAAATCGACAGTATCAGCATACACGCATTTTCCAAGACGCTAAACAGTAAATAAACAAAAATTAAAAATAAAACATGGCTACCAAATCTGGACTTTCGAATACTAAGCCCGACAAAGTTTTAATTTTCTAAACCGATTTGTTTGCTTTCAACGTTCCTTTAAGTATGACCATACATGTTCCAGGCCAGAGGATCTCCAAACTAAGGACTTTGATTCTAAAAACACTATAGATACACCATTCTGTGTACGCCATACCTTGAGTAGTTTGTATGTTTTTTCGAAAATCGCAAAAATTAATTTTAGAAGAGACGAAATTGAAAAACAGAAAGTATGTTTGCTTTTAAGGTAGTTACTTTGCTCTCCCCTGCTGGTTTTCCTTTCTTATCATTACCTGGTTCGTAGTGATTTACCCTAGAAATTATGACCGCCCCAGAAAGGCGGTTCTTTTTTCATAGGATGCTCTTTTCCTTTATTTATTAACTACTTGCTGCATTTTACAGTCTAACAAAGCAATCTCTTGCAATTCCCACCTTACAATTAATGTTACCAAACGTTCAGCTCTTCATTCGTTTTTGTTTTTTCATTTAATTTAAATTACGTATATAATTTGAATGTTTACGCTTCGTGCACAGAACTTAAATGAATGCTGATCAACCGCATTTAGCTAGCTTTCATGGCGCCGGTTTAGTAAGTGATGCTGGATATCACTGAGGATGCACTGAGGATTTTGGCATCGGTGACTCGGTTTTCTGCGCGATTGAGTTAAGCAAAAGCCAAACGTAAATTTTTTAATGCACATCATTTTGCTTTACTGAGCACTTTCATGTACGGTATGATCTCATAAAGGTTCACCTAAAAACATAGCCAATTTGTGGCAGTTTGATACGCGTACACAATTAGGGCTTTACCTCAAATGCATTTCTGAATATTTGTCTAAAATGAAATATCATTAAATAATTCTTTTAAGGTATAACATTTTTGTTGTTTTGAACCGAATTCTGAGAGTTACCGCCCTAACACATCCTTATCCATCCTTCTTAATTATACATTTGTCTGTGCCTGCCGGTTTTCGATGTGGTTGCTTGATCCTTTGATGATTTTTTTTATCAGGTAAAGCATCTGTTGTACATGCTGTTCAAAACACACTTGCAACTGTTTGCTTGATTTGTTCTTTCGATGATCAATCTTATATAACCCTATCAGCTAATGGTATACACAGTAGTAATATTTTTTTAGTTTAGCTAAGGATACTCCATTGATTCACTTTTTAGTTGTTTTTAGTTGTTTCCCGCTTTCCAGAATACCAAAATTTCATTACCATTCGCTTCGTTTTATCGTGGTAAAACGTATCTTGGTAAACATGAGCTAAGCAGCAGGATGATTCCTTTAACCACTTTACAATAAGCCCGAAACGAAATAAATGTCCTGGTATTGTTTGCGATGCATTCTTGTCATTTATTGCAATTCCGTTTCACATCTGGATTGATCGATGGAAAGAATTAAATAAATGAGATTCAAATACTTTTATGCGCTTTGAAAATTGATTCGTACGTCTCAAGTACAAATTACATCTGTAAACAAATGTGAAGAGATGATAGATTACGATTGCACTAGTTTGAAACTTTAGGTACTTCCAAACTAAACTAAATCGCTTAAAACGGTTTTTAAGACGAACGTTGCTCACTTTGTTGGTAGACATTTGTATCTTCCTGGGATCAAAGCTTGGGTAATGGTAATCTTAGTTTGTTACTATTGACGTAATAAAATCATACACGCTTATCATAGCATCAGTGAACGTATTGCTGAGCTATAAATTGTTCACTTACCGTCGGTTTTAAATGAAAAATGCATTTAGGAGGTCCAGTTTACATAAATGTTACTTGCAAGATGTTATTTTCATCGGAAACATATTTTTGCGTATTTCAATATAAAAAAGGCAAATGAGGAGGAATGGGGTGCAGCATACTAATTGTGGTTTTCTGTTAATGCCCAAACAATTCCTTGTGGAGCTCCTGTGCCGAGTAGTTCAGTTGTTGATGCTGTTGGATTCAATTATTCATTTTTCTCATCTTGTTTTTATATAAGCTTACCGGGACCTATTACCGTTTCCATTATCGTTCTTTAGCTATGCAGTATTATCTAATAATGCATGTGTAGAGTTCTGCTGAATTGGTATGATTCTTTTTATATTTTCGATTCGTTATCTTCATGCGTTTTGTGAAGAATCTATGTTTTCACTTACTTCTTCTTGTTTAATAAACTCGCCCTTTGCCCAACGCATTACAAAACGCGTTACTCAATTGTACGCATTTTTATTAAATTCTTCATAGTGCAATTCAATCCGTATACTTGCTTTGTTTTTAGAAGATTTCTTCAGTTCAGAGAATTCAAATTTTGTGTTGACATGAGGTTATCAAATTAAAACTGCACCCGTTTTTTGCACGTTATGTTTGCCACATTTACAGGTCCTTGTTCAAAAAAATGTTGTTTGCTAATACGCTACTGTGATTCGGTGGCGGTAAGTATTGGTAAGTATTGCAAAATATGTATAGTGAAAAATGCAGCAAAATAATCTGTATCATGATAGAAAATCAGAATGCTGCCATTATTACCGATTTTCGTTGGCGTTTCAAATTTGTCGCCCTAGCGTGACCATCGCGTCAACTCAAGGACTGAGATCCTGGTGTAATTGATCATATCCCATACTGCCGTCATATGGTTGCTGCTGATCATACCCGCTAGACCCAAGCGAGTATCCCATTGAATCTTGTGCAGGTGCAGGTGACATCATTGGCGTGGCAGCACCGCTAGGTGGTCCGCCCATGGAATAAGGGGATGCACCAGCTGCCTTTTTGGCCGCGTATAGATTTGCTTCCTCCTGAGCTTTTCCAATGTTCTTTTTGTATCGAATACGCTTATTTCCAAACCAGTTAGAAACTTGTGAGACCTTTAAAATTAAAGGCATGAATTGCATTACCACAAAAAATTGTATTAGGCCAACATAATATGCAATAATATATTTTCAAACTTCGTACTTACCGTAATACCACACTTCCTTGCTAGTTCTTCCTTAGCTTCTTCCGAGGGATAGGGATTACTTAGATGACTATAAAAGTATTCGTTGAGAATTTCAGAAGCCTGCTTACTGAAATTACGTCTCTTTCTCCGAGCGTCCAAGAAGCGAGAGCTAAAAATTGATACAGATGTAATTTATTACTTACTGGTAATACTATTATTGCTGATATATTAAGAAATAAAACGTGTTTGGACATCACAGACAAATCGTTTTGCAACATTTTTTTAATTCGATATTTATCTATGTTTAACATTTATCGATTTTATAACGATGTAATGCGTGACAAGTATGTCCCTGTTTTAACACGCCTTTTTTAAAGCAAAAGCAAGTAGTCAATTATTATCGACAAGTTAATAACCGTTACGACCTTATGACTGTTTTTTTGTTTTTACAATTGTTATTGTGATTAGAACTTTAGAGCCTAAAAACATCAACAATCTTACTGCCAATTTAAAATTACAACCAACTACAAACATAAATTATCTTACCGTAGGATCATCACGGCTTCACAGGTCGATTGTTTAAGCTGCATTTGGATGGAGCTAAATTTCCGATGAATGATTTGTACCATTCTCTCAATTTCTTTCGGTGTAATGGGCCTATAGTGGACACAAAATAAAACAATAATATAACAGAATAAATCAATAAATGGATGGGCCTGCTGTAATCATGACTGCAATTACCTTGTGCGACTCTGCTCCCGCAACAGGTTCATGACGTGCGTTGTGAATTCGCTGCAGGCTTGTTCATATTTCTCCAGCTCCTGGTGGTAAATCTGACGAATTTGCGCGAGCTTCGCCCGGTAGTCTGAATGCTCGATCGCATTATCTTGTCCACCGGTTAAATCCGATTGCGACAAGAAATCTGTGTAATTTTTGTTCCCATAATGTTGAAGATGAAAGTTCAGAGAATGAGATCGGAAACGAGAAGAACAGAAAAGAAAAAAAGAAAAAAAACATCAATTAATAACAACCGCCTATTTTGTCTATTTGGCTTACCGTTGGCAGCAGCCATGGCTGCCGCGGCACTATCCGCACCTGCACCACCACCCTTTTCTGGTCCTGCCACACCTTCTGCAATAAGCATGTTGTCCAAGCGCATCAATTGCGGATCTGGAGGCTCTTCTTCCTGAGTGTTTCGCAGCGACAGAACTGGAAATGATCAAATTTACAATGAACAGATTTTGATGTGCAGATGAACCAAAAATCTTAATTTTTTTTTATAAATAAAACAATTGATATAATTTATAAATTTGTATTATATATATATATATATATATATATATATATATATATATATATATATATATATATATATATATATATATATATATATATATATATATATATATATATATATATATATATATGTATATATGTATATATAATAAATACAAATTTATAAATTATATTAATTGTTTTATTTATAAAAAAATATTTTTAGTTTTTAGATATATATATATATATATATATATATATATATATATATATATATATATATATATATATATATAAATTTCATTTTTTTCGTATTTTTTTATTGAACGTTTGTTTATCTTTCAATTTGGAACGGAAACCACGCCCACCATATACTTCTACGATTGATGGTGATAAGACAAAACTGGAGAAGGCGGTAGCTTTTCAAATGCTGCAGTTTAAATTCTACCGAAAGGATCAATCGCAAAATTTAAAGATCATCCCGTACAAAAGACATGAGCTTCAGCAAAATGTATCCCATATTTTCATGACGTTTGTTGTATGCATGCAATTGCAACCGACTTTGTTCCAAGTTCATTTTCATAAAAATAGTTTTATACTATAATATGAACAAAAAACATTATGCTTTTTGAATCGAATATTATTTACTTTACACTTCTTTAATACTCATTCAATTAAGATTATTTATATTATAGCTTTTTCGAAAATTATATTTAAACAAAGAGCATTCAAAATGAATAGTCCCCATATGTGTTACCCAATTCACCGAATCAACTGAATTGAATACAAATATGCACTAGATATTGGAATAAATATCTTCGAAATCATTCTACTTCTCGACTTTCTTTCTCTGTGTTACAAATAAGGCGAAAAATCGATTATTGTATACGGTGCGGCAGAATCAAACAATCAACTGTACGTAAGATTTGGGTTTAGTGACTCCACGGTTTCGATGTTGAAGAACACCACTAAAAACACATCAGGATAAAAAAAATGCAAGAGAAGGGAGTAACAAAGAGAAACAAGATAATTCTTCGCAAGCTACTGATTAGTGATGCAAGAGGAATGTAAGAAGGGAAAGAGCATTCATATCTTTTCGTTGTCAGACGAAAAAGTATTCAAATTAATGCTAATGAATAAACGACTACGTAAATGATTCATAAAGTGTAAGAAAGCTTAAACCTTTTTTGGTTTTTCCTTATAGTCTACATTTCTGTATTTTTTTGTTTTTTTTTTTCGATTAGTATAAGAACATTACGTGAACAAATAATTTATTGTTTATAACGACTACGCTTGATTACTACAGTGTATATAAAAAGTTAATATAAACAGAATTTCTATCGGAAGTAATTGGAATGTAATACTATTTAAAGACATAAATAAATGTTTGGCCTATTTACAAATTTGCAAGAATATGCTATGCATGTTAGACTATACATACAAGTACCAAGATTCTATTTTAATAAATTGTCAAGAATGTTTTTTTTTGTTAAAAATTGTGTAACAAAATTAACTTACATATAATGCGTTTGTTTCAGTTTGAATAAATTTATTACAAGCGAATTCAAAGCCACTACGACTGGCTTTATATAAACTTTGTTTTTGTGTGACTTGCTTGCCGTTGACCATTCAAAGAAGAATCCAATTAAAATGTCGAACAATTTTACAAACTTCTTAAGATACAAGCTGCCAAGGACATAATTTAAAAAACACCCGTTATTTTTTTCCTTCTGTTTGAATTCATTTCGTTTCTCAACGGCGTTATGCTGCTGCAACTAGCTCAACCAATCTCAGTATTAAATTGTTATGAGTTATGTACAATTTAGAAACCAAGTGTTACAATATTGTTAAGCAATTTATTACATATATATAATTATATATATATATATATATATATATATATATATATATATATATATATATATATATATATATATATATATATATATATATATATATATATATATATATATATATATATATATATGTGTATATATATATATATATATATATATATATATATATATATATATATATATATATATGTGTATATATATATATATATATATATATATATATATATATATATATAAATTAACGAAACAATTTTTCCAATATGAAAAATTAAAAAAAAAGACAAATAACATTTGTATTATTAACAACAATTATGGTCATTACGGAAATAAATATGTTGATATTTTATATACTAATGATATTTTATAAAATTATTAATTTACATTGTTTATCGAATTAGTTAAGCGGATATACTATATAAGATTGCATTTAGAAGAAATCATGCATATATATATATATATATATATATATATATATATATATATATATATATATATATATATATATATATATATATATATATATATATATATATATATATTTATATATATGTATATATATATATATATATATATATATATATATATATATATATATATATATATATATATATATATATATATATATATATATATATAAATTAACGAAACAATTTTTCCAATATGAAAAATAAAAAAAAAGACAAATAACATTTGTATTATTAACAACAATTATGGTCATTACGGAAATAAATATGTTGATATTTTATATACTAATGATATTTTATAAAATTATTAATTTACATTGTTTATCGAATTAGTTAAGCGGATATACTATATAAGATTGCATTTAGAAGAAATCTAAATGATACATTTGTGAACAGGTTAGTTTATTTCAATTATATTTTATAAACCCAACAAAAACGTCGATACTAATTCCTAGCGTAAAAGGATGTCAATTTCAACATAAATTTGAAATCTAGTAATTCTTTTCTTCCTCTATTAAAGTATCTGCTGTATCTGCTTCATTTGATGAGAAATTTTTGATTATTTTAGTAATTTATATTTTATATTTCAACATGCAACATTTTATATGAAGCTTTTGTATCGTTTGGTATTGTTTGGACATGGCATTTACTTCAATAATTTTTACATAATTGTTCATGTGCTAACCGAATTCTATGCATATTTAAACCTTTTTGCCAATATATATCAAACATGACATGTTGGATAAAATAACAATTCATTCACCCCCATGCATCGCCCAGAGAAGATAACGTTAACTTCAACTACTTGTCTTGTTTCGGTGAGGTATTTCCATGTCGCAATCCGAACGAAACAATATTCAATATCATTGTTCTTATCAAAAAAAAAAATCCATACCTACTACATTCGTACATATTCCCTGCCTACTGTACCCTAAAACCTGATTCGCTGTTGAATCCCAAACAATCTATTACTTTTCGTGTATTATCATTTGTAAAATTCTTGTACTAACTTGAATTACAGTAACTAATGCATTGAATATTTCTGTTTAATAGACTTTAAGACATTCCACTATTGTTATAACGTTAAGCAATAGTATATGATTTTCTAATGTCGCATGTTTTCAGCAACGAATGTCGATACTATATGGTTTATTTTCTAGGTTATTACATGCAATAAGGAACCAAATATTATTATTATTGGTGATTCGGGTCGTTGTAGTTTAAAAAAACATATCTGCTGTTTTTGTTTGATTGATCATTCATTTCGACAACATACATTTTCCTACCCTTGTACCCAACATACGGAACCAACAATCTTCCGCTCAAACGCAACTATAGTAGTTTCAATCTTATCGACAAGTAATATGAACGCAGAAGATTCCTCAGACAGGCTCTGCTAGCACCATAGACCGTATTTTGACGACAATATTGTTGGCGATGCAAACTTTTACCCATGATCAAAGATATTTTGGAGAGCTTCATATATCTGTACATTACACTTGGTAGATTCGATTCAATGTATTGATAAAAGAAGGGCCACCATTAATTTGGTTTTGCTTGGTTTATGTCTAGTATGAGATTTCTGTTGCTCGCTCCTGTCGTGCAAGCCTGTCCTATATGCTGCTGCTACGCAGGAGAGCCGCAAACCAATGATGTCTATGCCATCATCATATCGATTGACTTATTGAAGATGTTCCACGAGCCTTAGATCAGCCTCTCTATTGCTAGGGTGATCTGTTTACTAGTGCAAATCTCAAACGTAGATCCTTGGTAATATTAGTAAAGGGTCTTCATCAGTTTATCAGTGGTAGTTATCCATCCGCTATCACATCACCTCACCACCCGACTATGTAGCAATATCCACATTTGAAATTTGCTAGGTATACCTGTTTTTCTAAAACGTTTTTTTCTTTTTAAATGATGTTGAACTCCCCCGTAGGTGAAAGTAGGATGAGTGGATTGTTACACCACTTAAGAAGAAGAATTCTTAAAAATATCTGATAGTTATAGTGGAGTCTCTGATGCTTCTCTGTTGCTTTCTCTTGAATTTTATCCTTTCTATTCTATATTCTTTCTTCAACTTCAGAACCAAAACTCAAGAAAAAAAATATTGCAAATCTGACAGTATGTTTAAGAATATGGTTCTTTTTTTTTCTTCTTCTTCTTTGACAAAGTAATATCATGATACAGCTTGCAGGCTTCCCAATTTCGATTATTTCAAAGACCCTTAACTATTGGCCATATTAAACACAAGGACACAGGTTAAGAACAAGGTCAAAATTATGTTTACTTCACTATTTTCGTTGGTATTTATACAGTACAATGCAATACAATGTAACGATACAATTTTCATACCATAAAAAGGTGTGTTATTAAAGTCAGTGTAAAACACTGAAAAATACAAGCATATAGTAAGTGTGTTATTAAGCCTGAACAATACTCAATATTCTCACTACACATTACCATTGCATTAGGCGTTACAAAAATATGTTTCATCGATTCGGTATGTTAATTTAAGAGCCACGATTTATACAATTCCGAATGAACGCTGTCTTTTTAAGAAAAAATCGATACAGAAAGTCCCTCGAGATATACGGAAAATACATCCTGCGGCTGAAGAAAAACATACTATGCCATCTGTACCTTCCCAATTTAAACCTGTTTTCTCATCATTGTTCCTCTTTTCTTCTTTTTATAAACATTCCAATTGGAATTTTCTCGTTCTTGCTTTTCTTCTTTATTCCTCTTTCTATTTTTACGGTGATGATTATCTCTCTTACTCTGTTTCACGCTAATATTGTATATCATCTAACATTCTTTCGCTCTCTTTTTTGCTGAGGGTTGCCTGTAGAGTGTAAACAGAACTGGCCCATTTACGAGTATAAAATGGGATGGCTGGCCCTCACGGACCCAATGGTGGGTGGACTACTGAGAACATTTCAAAAACATATAACATAGGAACACTTTTACACATATAATATTTTCATTTAATTGTTTTCCATACCATAACGCATCGTCGTGTACACCATTTTCGTTTGTTTGAACACTGAAAATGTTACCTCAATTTTATACTTTGCGAAAAACAAAAAAGGCATGATAGAAGGAAAATAATGCTCTTTAATCTGTGTTTACACTGGTTCAAAAAAAAATCGAATGAGAAAGAGCGAACAGAAATCAGTGAAGAAAAAACGAAATAACATTTTATTGTTGAACCCCCCGATATTAAAGCTACGATTTTTGTAAATTTCATGTTTTACTATATGATTTTGTCATTTCTACGTAAGTGTACATTTCTGTCATAACATGGAAATGTTTTTCGTTCATCATAATCATCATCATAATTTTGTTGTTCGTTTCTTCACATTATTTTAGCATATGAATATAAGCCTTACACTTGCAAATATAAATAGTTGCTCTATACAACGATAACAAAGATGAAATCTACTAAAACAGCTAATTACTATGCTGTATATACTAAATGTTGTTATTCTCTCTTAAAATTCAGAAAAATATTCAAATATATTCAAACTCACATAGAAAAATTCAATCAATGATAATGATCAAATTCATTAGTAAACTTAAAAAAAAAAGCGATGCAAAACTTGCCGTAGAATCAAAAAGAAAAACAAATAAAAATGCCTTATTATATTTACAATTGAAATGAATGAACGACGCCAAAACTTAACAGATTAGATTAAAAACATAACTAAATTAGCTATCGAAATGATTCAAAATATATACGTCAACAAAACTACTAAGCAGCCAAGCGTATGTGTAGGGGTTATGGCAATATGTGAAACAAATGCTCTTCACAACACGCAACGTGTGAGATACATAACTCTGCCATCAACGCCTCTCATATGCGTAAAGGAAAGGCGCTAGTATAAATAAAACAAATATGATGCTCCACTTTAAGCTCCCAATTTCACAAACATACGTTTATTCAACAAAGTGGAATCATAAATTGGATGAAGAAAAAGGAAGAAACCGGATGTACTGTAAGATAGTTCTGCAAAATGCATTCCACGAGTGTAGATAAACATATTCCATGAGAAAGCTGATATTATTTAGATGCATTCTCAACAGGGCGCACATTCCATTGCCAGGAAAAATAATGACTTTATACAAGTACATCGGAGTAGTAATGAATAAAGCTATAGAGAAGGGCGTTCATTTCGTACAAAACAACCGTAGCATGCTGCAGTTAGCAAATAAGTAAATTTTTTTTGAAACTAAGAATCCGACGAATATAAATAGCTATCTACAGTTAGCGAATTAATATGTTTAGCTCTAATTACAGCAAAACTAGTATATGAAAATAGCATTATAATAATCATTTTAGTATGCTGCTCCGCATATTAAACTATAAATACAATTTATGCGTTTTAAATATATCGGTATTAGTATAATCAGTATTAGTAGGTTTAAACAGCACACTAACCTGTTTTCTCTTTTATTTCACAGAGCACCGCAAACAATACCGGTTTCATTCTATGGCAGTTCAATGTGTGTTTACGAGCCTGTGCTTCATCCAGCGACTGGTCAGTGATGTTCATGATCTGTTGTAAAATTTCGCCAATATCTTGCTTGCGGGGATCATTGTCCACTCCTGTTTGACCATCGTTCGTCGGCATACCATAATTCGGCGGCATTAGGCCGCCGTGACCTCCCATCATTCGATTTGGATCTTCCATTGGGATGATAATTGTGATGATTGTAGTTGAACGAATGCTGCATGAAAAGATAGCACAATAATTAAATTAGATAATTACATATATTTAAAAAAAATTAGTTTATACTATATTTTATATAGCACACGAATGTTTCACCTCATATATATTTAAACAACAACTTTGCATCATGATATTGTTATGACATTGCTCATTCATTATTTAATCAATGTTCCGATGATAGTATCCATTCATTATTTCCCATCATATTCATGCTAATAAGACACAATAGACATTTGATGTAAATGATCCATTTGCCTCAAGGGTAATGTATAATAGAAGTAAATTTAAATCCCAATTCAATATAACAGACATCGAGATTGATCGCTTTGGTCGTGTATCTCAGTTTGATTTATATTTATAACTCTTATCAACTTGATAAAGAGTTGTCTTTCTTCTTCTACTTAACACCGATGACCTATGACTTTAATTTTTTACCGAAAGTCAGTCCTGCGTACTGATTAGGCTCAGTTCAGATTTGAACCAGAAATCATATCGTTTGTTTGTCACCGCATGCTAACGTTTTGTTGAATTAAATTGTTTTTTTCTTCATTTGATCTGTAGTGATATCTAGTGATAACAGCCCTGTCATTGTAGAATGGAGTACATTAAAAGACAGAAACTGTAGTAAGCTCTTCGACGATTAGATCTTAAACACTATTAATTTCGCTCTATTTCAAATACCATAGTTTAATATCATTGTTCGTAGTTAAGTTAAAAAAAATTATCACTTTCTTCATCTAAGTTCTTGCTACTTAATTTTCGCTCAGCAACGCTACAATCAACTTTCTCTCTGAAGAATACATGCCGCATTGCTCTAAGATGCATTTACCTAATTTAGTCCTGGTCGATTATTTCCAAGTTTCTCGTTCACCCAGTGAGCAATAATTTGAGAAAAAGTATACCTTGCAAATATTGTTTTTCAATACTTTTCATTTTTTGGCCTCCAAAACTGAACCAATCATTAATTGTATTTTAAAGCGATGCCTCCAAGTCCTTCTAACACTGAATTTATGACACATGAGATATTTTTTTTTCATTTCAAGAGATTTTTATTTTCCAAAAAGAGGCCACAGATAAGAAGAAATATAAACACTCGTAGAGATAGAACGTATACATTTTAAAAAAGTTGAAAGGATGTTTTAATGGGGATTCCTTTTCCGATAAAGGGAGGGGCGGAGCTGGATCAACACTGATTGTTGGCAAGGAACAGTTGACCAGAAATTGTACATCAGCAACCGTTTATTTGTTGTTTTGAACGTTTTTGTTACGGATTTTGTTTGATGGTCCCCCCTATGCAACCCAAAGATCGAGAGAGAAATTACCAATCCTTTTCAATGTGCCTTTTATCTTTTCTTTCTTCCTGGTTCCCTCTCAATTCTATTTTTCCCTTCTCCCATTCTTCTCTTATTCGACAGGTTAAAATAGATATGTATGAAGAACCAGCTTCAAACTAAAACTTCAATACTAGTTGTAAACAGTAAGAAAATTCAGATGCCTGAAACATCAGATAATTAATTACTTCAATATTCAAGAAAAACATTCTATTTATGCCCTCCATTATCATCCAAGTTAGCAAAAAAAAAAATATATATATATATATTATTTTACTTTTCACAGGCGATGCAACCATCGGCCATAAAAATAAAATATATATTGCAAAGTAATTGCTCGCAGATCCAGATACCCGCAAGCATGATAAATAATTAATTTAATTAAAATAAAAATTAGAGCTTATAATGCTACCAATGCACTTTCTTCGACTTGAACCACAATGATTCGTATCTTTACATCGCACATTTACACGCGGCTATTAGCTTCTTGTTAGGTAGCTAAGTACAATAAAAATGATTAGGTTATAAATCAATAATAAATCAAAGCAGAGTATCATGTTTTTCGTCGTTGTACCGTAATCTAAGTCCCACCTCACGCAAAAAAAAATCGTTCCCAGCTATCGAGAGGTTTATAAATCCGTCAATCAGAACACAATTGTGTTCGCCCATAAACGAAATACCAACACCCGGTCACTTCCTTCACACACATTCCTTTCCACTCTTGCGTAAGTTTATGATTGGTAAAACTCGATTAACACAAATATTATGCTACCGTGTTCGATAGGAATCAATGTTCAATAGCAAACACGTTTAATAAATAGTGTCGAAGCCACATCTTTCCCCGTGTACTCTCATTTATTAGCTAACCATTACAAAATGAAAATTAGCAAGCATTATAATATTGTAATACAATGTTTTTAACGTTGAACAGCAATCAAAATGTTGTAATTTTTAAAAGAATCACTCCAAATCATTGCAAATCAAACTCAAACTTGCAAGCGTGGTGAAAGGGATCTGACACCAAATGCCGACGGCATCCACTTTTGTTTTTGCGGTGTTTGAATAAAATCTTCCACATAATCCCACACAGCCACGTTTACATTGCACATGAATGTTAAAGGTTTCTTTATTTTTATTGACGACCAACGATGCTGAAATACCGATGGCAGAGCATAAAACAATATTTAAATTTAGTCTCTAAACACCGACGGCAGTAACGTTCACTTCATTAATCAATGATTCGCTTCAACACTCGAAATTGAAAAAAAAAAAACAAATTGTAATTAAAACACGTCACGTATGTATTTTCTTTTACTGAATGCTTCATTACTATCGCACTCGGACGCAATTGTTACTATTCTTGCGTGAAACGAAAACACTGCTACACGGCGCACAATCGAATTCGTACGAAAATCCCGACGGCAAAACTACACTACCTAACGAAATGTCCGCAAGCTGTATCCTTCCTTCATATTTCGGTTGGTCAGATTCACATACTTTCGCACTACACAAAAACACGTTCGATGTATGTCACTGTAAAACTTTCTCACACAAAAATGTATCGAATTCTCAAATGTTACACGCACTTTAGTCAAACGAAAACAATGATACAAAAATTAACGTAAACATCCGCACATTGCACCGTATTCTGTAAGAGAATTGCAGATCACTTTCATGGAAGATTATAGTTACATTTTAATGTTTATTATTATCACACACTTGCTTGCATAAGCATTTTTACAAATTTCATTTTAGCTTCGACAACGATCATTTTTTTCATCATTAGAAGCTTCACGTTTCATCCACCGCGTGCGTTTAATAGATGCTTCCATAAGTTCAATAAAAAACAACACATATACACATATTCTAAGTATAAATCTACGTAAGATTATGATACACAATCATGTTTGAAATAAAATGATAAATATTTCGATTTATTTTTATGTATTCAAACCATAAAGAACCCTTCCATTCAAGTTGGCTTTTCCACTTAGTCTTGCGACTCAAGAAATTCGTCTATAAATCTTTGAAAGACTGTTACCAGTAAGACCCAAAACTGTGTTTAAACGTATCCAGTAGATCTAATTTCAACAGTATTTAAGGTAATAGTAACAATATTTTTGCTAGAAATTAAATGCTGCCTTTACACTTCATCTACTTGGCTTGGTTTACGGTTCACGTATTTGAGCAATAAAAATAGCACTAACCCCGGCTAGCTGTAATGTAGGAAATGATAAAGTTTCCGAAAATTAGGCTAGTTTTCAGTTTGCAAACCATTTGCAGCACGGCATCATAAATGAAACAACGGTCACCACCACACAACAACCGGAGGCGAGATCTAACCAGATTCGTGGATGTTTTGGTCTCGCCCTCATGCACGAGACGACGCCTAATTGATGGTTTTATCATATATCAAAAGAAAGCGCGCTCGCACACGCGTTCAGTTTGCATTAAAATGGCCTATATGTCTCTTGGGCGGGAGGAAACAGACACAAGCGAAAATGTCGGAGCCGACCGAGCATCGAACATCGTTGATTTGGTTCGAAGCATTGTTTGGCCAATTTCTATGCTGTTTGCATCGTCGTCAATGTGGCGGATTCATGACACGTCGGCCTACACAAACCACTTCCGGTTATCGGCATTGTGGCTTCTAAAATCCATATTAACCCGATTTTGCTGTATCTATCATACCTTACGACCATACCACTTCTCGTTTTATGCTTATTAAATTTAGATAATATTTACCACCATAATGAATACATTTATGAAAAAGAATAAACGAGTTTTGCTTATCGAAAAACGTTTACCGTGCGCTTACTTTTGAATGAAACCCCTCATTAACGGACTATGTTACAGTATATTTCAAAAAATTTCCAGCATATTTGCCATGAAAGCTGTATCGTTTGCATGCATATCTGTATCCCGACAAACAGTAAAACGCTAACATCGTGCACTATTTATTTCTTTGCATTTCCGCCTTTTCTACCGTTTATCATTCAAATTTAAATTACAGGGTAGCTATACTATGACTAGAACAGACCTTATAGGTGTACACCTATTTTTAAGGAGGATCTAAATTCCCAATTCCTGACCTGTTTCTTTCAATACTTTCATCAGAATCGGATGACGACGACGACGACGACGACGGATAATTGGCTTTAGAAGGCAGAGGAAAATAAATAAGATGACGATGACCTTCGGCACTCGGTACACCTCATCTTTACAGCTCCCGAAGGGATTGACTTTTTTCTACCTTATGCTTCTATAGGTACATTCCTTTCGACGTTCTTCTTCTCTCAGTGTGTGGCATAACAAAATACATGTAAAATTCCTAAGCAATAACTTTCTGCCGATACCAAATAATAATGCGCACACTGTTTGAGAAGACGTCAGGTACACACGATTCTAAGACCGCATGCCGTACGGGTATACGGGTATAGATAGATTTGAGCGTGGTTGTTTGCAGAACAAATTGGATTACTTTGCCTCGAGAGTACAAACCCAAGTATAGTCCCTCAACTTCGGCATGGGGCGCATATAATGAATATACACCTCTCTCTGCCGTTCGTTTCGCTGCCGCACATTACAGCACAGCCTTTTTTCGAAAAGAATCTCCACCCTCATCTAAAATCCCAACGCTAACACGACGTTGCCTTGTAGCGAAAATTAAGGGAACAGGGTCTTGAACGGCTTAAGATGGTCATAGTGTAATTTCCGAATCATTTTCAATGAACTCGCCGCCGCCCAACTTTTATGTCAGACTCTAGCTTGTATCCCAAAAGAATATATGCACTTGTATATACAGTTTCTAAAGTACTTTAGATTGTTATGAAAATGAAATGGCGTATGTACAAATAACCACCCAGTTATAAATTTTAACTATGGCGCTCTAGTGAAAGTTCTAATCCTTAAAAATATGGTTAAAAATATGCTAAAAGTGTACAACTTCTCATATGTTGTAATTTGGCGTATTATTTTATACATCTGGTCTATTATTTACAAATATAAAGCTCCAAGGAATGGCATGCTCTCTTTGCGTTCCCAGTGCTGATATATACAGATCGTTCCCGGTTGTACACACACACACAGAGAGCGAGAAATAGATGAGTGTACACGAGCAGTACCTTCGAAAGGAAATGTGCTCCTGCTATGTAGAATACACCTTCGTTGTTCCGCTTCTACCATTCTATCCCTAATTTCACGATAAACTCCTTCCAACCTACCTACCTATGCTGGAGGAATCCTACAGCCTGCCGGAATAATATAAACAAATAAAATATGCTACTTTATGATATCGTACAGCTATTGGCGATAAAATTGAGCATTTTACGAGTGCCTTGCGATTTCGTGCCGTCACCTTCTTCTCCCTTCTTACTCGGAAACCCTTGCAGTCATGACAATTAGTGAAAAACAAGACACGTAAACCTTCACCGGGTCAACTATGAACGAGAAAGGACGAAAACAGCTGTGCTTAATACATGTACTAGCACGGACCTCAAATTGTTGGCAAAATTCCGTTTCACCCAAGGGATGACACAATGCCCATTGATAACAATTCAATTTTTGTATCAGAAATGCTTTGACACACCAGCAAAAGTAATTCCCAGGTTTGCTCATCTTTTTGCTACGTTGTTCTCTAATATCAAATGTTACTGGTCCGCATTGTTGAATGAGCTTTTTAAAAGTAAATTTAGCCAGAGTATAACCCAAACCTAATCATTTTAATGTGAATGAAGCACCAGAGAAAGATCTGCACAGCGTTGTCTGTAAGCTTTTTTTCTACTTTGCACTCGTACAGAATCGTATAAATCGACTGGAACTGAAACTGGGTGCACCCACCAGAGACAACCTTCTGACAAAACGGGATTAATATGTGAAGGGGACACATGCGACGGTGCCGAATGGTCTTTTACAGCAAATGGAGCCTGGCTAGTGTAAAATGTGACGAACGTGGTCGCAACTGAGACGGGAATTTACATTAAAATTTCTACTGCTTCGTTTCGTTCTGATTTTCGAGCAGTGCCTATCCTCGATTTGTGTTCGACATAATATCCAACAGGAAGCGATAAAACAAGATGTGAATTTGTGAAGTCGCTTCCTTTTCGTAGTATATGCAAATAAAATAGAATTACAAATATTTAGCACCCAACATTAACAACCATACGTAACATTCTTAGGGAAACTCTTTTTGTGAACAATTGGGAAATTCGTAGCACGTGCAATCTCTTGAGTTTCTTCCAAAACATGAATCATTCAAACCATAAGAATTTACATGAGCGTTCTTTAAATATTATCCGACGCGGATGTACATCGCATTTCTTCACAAGAAATAGATCAAAAAATGTGTATTCCATTTCATTCATTGTACAGCCAGCCATATACCAGCGTAGGAGGAAAACAGAAAAGATGGAAAAGCAACGCGCGCGGGCTTCTCGCATCGTCAGAACAGTGCTTCAGCTTCATGGCCATCTTTCTGGCCCTTTTTATTTCTTTGTGTCGCTCGGATGACAGCTGAGACTTTTTCCTATTTTCAATTCCAAAACCTTTCAGTGGATGCTTTCAACTCCGCCAGCCAGCCAGCCAGCCAACCAATGACAAGAGTTGCACAGGCCACAGGCCGCCAGTTTTACCAGCTTCAACTTCCACATGGGGTTTTTGAACGGCATGTTTAACACAATGTGATCGTTCCAAGGAAACGCAAAACCTAAAACCCGTGCCTCTTCTACTGTGCTCTCTGCTTCACACCTCTCTTGCTCCCTTTGAATTGAATTCGATCGTTTCGGTTGGATCATGCCACCTCCGTCCGTAGGCAGGTCAGTCAGCGTTATTTTGCGTCCCACTTCTCCACATCACCACCACCACCACCAACACCCCTCCCTTCCAACCATCCATGCTCCATGCTTTTCCAATTGCGTACCCACGCTTGCACTGATGTTGCTCCAACCACACTGCCGCCTGCCACCATCACCACCACCACCATATTCCTCTTCACAAGCTGAACCGTAGAAAACCGTCAGGATCCGGGGTGCCGGAGATCGGTTCTTGACTGCCTGGAATAAACCCAATCTCGCTCACTCACTTCTCTTCGCTTCTCCCATACTCCGTCCGCTTCGTTTCAACTGCAATACCCTCCCCCTTCCCACCTCCTTCCTCTGACACACCCGACAAAGCAAAGTAACACCGCTGCTGCTGCTGCTGCTGCTGCTTGTGAGGTTTCAGCTCGTTTCTAGCTGTCTCTTTTTCTCGCGTGTGCGCGCGTGAGCATTTTGTTCTCTCTGTTTCGCATTCCTTCCGCCGAGGCTTCCCTCGTAAGCATATATACGCGCAACTACACCAACTCATCTTCCTTTATCTTTTTCCACTTTCTTGTCTTCTTGTCTGCCATCCAATCGCACCAGCGACCGACCCATCCGTTCGTTTATACATGCAAGCAAAGGCAAAGACCACCGCTTCCACAGGGCTTCCCGCTCAGGGTTTGCTAGACCAATCGCTGATAAATACAACGGCAGCATTCAAGATTCCAGGTTTTGGTTCATCGTCGCGGAACGAATGGCGATAGCTTCGTTCACCAAGCAACGATGTCCCATGCTGTGAAGTGCTGTCTCGAGAAAACCTTGTACTGGGTGTATAATAGTTAAGCGAGCTGGAATCGAGAACACAAAAGCGCACGCGAGTGAGAGCGAACACTTGACGCGCTCTTTCCAAAGATGCTGACGTGGGTATGGCTTTGTAAAATACCTAAGAATCTTTACTCCAAGATATTTCATAAATTCTCGCAAGCTACTAAGCCAAACTATTGGAAATAACATTTTCAAAGTGTAACCATCATATCGTTGTCCATTCTTTTAGAAACGGTCTTGCAGCATTTTGTCACGAGCGAATTGCAGCAAATTATATGAACAAATAAAATTTTTAATTTTTCATCTAAAAACATGCGATGAATCTTGCCATAAAGATAATGGCTTGAGATAATCAATCTGTGTGTCAAAGTCTGGGTCACGCATCTTAACGAGTTTTACCATATTTCCGCTGATTTCGACCACTCTATGTTTGTATAATTACAGCAGGCGGCGACAGCATCTAAAGGAACTCTTTGCATATGTCAGGAAGCTTATCAGTATCCTGATGACGTTGAAACGAACAATACGTTCTATTCGGTATTTTATCAGATTATATGAAATAAATCGTGCAAATTTCAGTTCCCAATTGAATGTTTATTCAACACAGCCTTGAACGCTGTTGTGGGTACCTCGTCAAAATAAATCGAAATTATGTTGTAGGCCAAACGATGCTTGACGCTTACATGTCATTCGGTTTAAGACTATCCACTAAACCACAAATGATGAAGTTCAAAAACAAACTACTGCTGCTGGCAACTGACCTAGCGATAATAGATCTTACAAAAAAAACATGAACAACACAAAATAGTGCATATTCAACTCCATCTTAACTTCTTTGCTGAAAAAAAAAGACCCAAGCAGCATCCACCACAAATAACGAACACCGAAATTTGAACATTTCACCGCAAGCGTTCAGGTACGATGCAAAAAAAACGGACGATGATCTTGAAGGGAAGTAAAAAAAATATGTTACCGGCAACCGGACTGAAAGAATCGAGCAAGCGAGTCGCGGCCGGAACAATCGTGGCATATCATTTTTTCTTCGCCGTTGTCTTACTTTTCGCTTCTTGCTTCGCTTTTAAAAGAGTATTTATTCTCAGCATCGCACTCGCTTGATTCGTTTTCATCTCGTGTCAACCATTGAATCGACGCGACAAAAACTATGCTCAGCATTTCCGAGACACCCACAAAAGTCGTTTTCCGTGTTTCCTTTGCTGGGGATTTAGTGACGCCTAGAAAAGAGACAACTCGAAGAAAGTGAATCTCCAACGGACGCTAGTGCGCGGGCGCGCTCTTAGCATTTCTTTTGCTGTGTGTGCTTGTCAAGGGAACGGAATGGAACAAAATGGAAAATATTTTCAAAACTCTTTTGACATCAAACCCCTTATAATATGGGATTTACAGTCCTGTACGGCAAGCCTGTGTTCCATGCTTAGCTAAAGGAAAAAAAACCATTGATTGCGTGCACATACTAGATGGTGAGGAATTATTTTTTAACACACTTTGTGTTCGTTCCGTCGATAGAATCACGGAACCAACCTTTATTTTAAAATTACCACCAAATCATCATCTACTTCGACGAAAATGCCTTGAAAGTACTGAAACTGTTAAACAAGATGTTGTGTATTCGTACTATTACGAACAGTACATTGCGAAAACATTGCCCCTACAAAGTTATGTACGATTGACTTACCAATTTAAGCGTTTTCAAACTAAATGTTCTTCTCCTCGTGCTCAAGCCTTTTATCTCCGTGATTCTTCAGCATTCATACACCACACAACGCAACGCACTTTCAAAAATGACAATGCACTTCAAATCTCTTCAGAATGAAATACGCATCACAGACACCAATTTGCATCGTCTGATAGCCAACGTACTATGGCATGGTACATTCTCCAATCGATGAGCTATTCCAACACTTTAGATGATAAATAAACGTGAGAAATTAATCTATCTTGGCAAATTGTATTCCTTGAAAATAACGCACTCACACTCGCTTCTCTCAATCACACAGCAAACCCAGAATTATTTCAAGACACTGAAACTTTTATATTCTTCGAACTATAGAACTTAAAAACACCCTTATCGATTATCATTGATTACTTTTCACTCATCAACCACTGCTACTACCCCGCAAATACCGAAACAATAGCTGTAATTATAATTAATGCATTATCCATTTGTTGCGTACTTTAACTTATATTTAAAGAGTCAGCGTCGCGATGGCAAATATCACATTATCGGCTTTAGCCAAACAACGAGAGCCTATTTCACAGTACAAACAACAAATAACAAGATAAGGCGTCGTATTAAAATTTCAGAACTAATTTGTTGACATGTTGCTCCATCTTATCTATGTTTACTAAAAGCCGTTCTATGGATGCTGACTTGTAGAAAAAGATCTGTTCACGATACCGACGGTCTCGTAGTGGTAAATGGCAAACCCAAATCACAGCAAACAAATCCAATTTTTTGTTTTTCGTCACCATTCAGCAACGAGGCAATCAATACACGAGAAATAAAACTGAAATGTATGACAAAAATCACGAAGCACACTGTATCACAAGTTTTGTGTATACACACTCGTTTGAATATGCTTGACTATCTTCTGTCTACAGCACATTCGTATTACTGAAAGTTGCATTCTTAATCATATTTTGATAAAAAAGAGGTTTATTTTCAATAGAGCACAATTCAGACACACCGCAGTCCAGTAGAAACATCACTCAGAATTTATATCACGTTTTGCCGGATTATTTACCTTTAAAAACTCGTTTTTTCTCCCCGATAGCGTCACCGTACGAAAAATGCAGATCACGGAGGAACAGAACGTTAACAGAATTTTCTAGGAATGAAAATGAATCGAGATTTGCTGCCATTACTAAAAACTTCACCTTTTAGCTTGCTAATCTTTTCGTCTCGTTTTGTTCTGCGCATGGTAGGTGGTGCCATGCTTTTCTAATGTGTATGGAACGCACACATTCTCAAGCTAGTGTGTTGTGTGCGTAGAAATATCTTTCATCACTGCACGTAAACGTAATATGGCTTTCGAGCAACTGGATGACGTCGAATAACATTCATTTTTCCATTAACCGACTTCGAGTAACTAAAGATTTTCGAGTAGCTGTTTATCTAATATTCGTTCCTGCTTCAAAAAAAACGGTTTATTTATTCATTATTATTATAGTAGTATGATTTCGGCTTGTTAAGATACAACCCATCACATTATGCAACTCTTTGCTTTTTTTTTCTAAGAATGTTTCTACTTTTATTAAGTGCATCTTACGAATACAATTTAAATGAAAAGTAAAGCAACAAAACAATTCTTCACACATCTCGTAACCTTTTCGAATAATTCTGAGTGCAGTGTTTGTTTCTGTGTTTCAGTTTACGAGTGTTTCTGTTTCTTTGTTGGATGCATACCGCATTTATAACTAACAAAACAGTTTTACAATTTGGAGCAACAGAAGTTAAGATAAAAATTAAAACCTAATATCAACAAGACCGGGTTTCATGAAGTATGACGGTTAAAATGATAAGATAATATTTCTAAGTAATAGAAGAAAGATGAGTTCGATTGCAAATGTTTCTATCGAAAGCAATAACGAACGCATCATCTTGATGATTTTTATCAGTTGTTCTGTGAGGTAGACGAATTCAATGATGACAAAGAATTCGTTTTTTGGTTTAGATTTATGCTGATGTAAATTATTGATTTCATACTAGAGTAGCATAACAATCTTCTGTGAGTGAGAGTATAAGAAATGAATATGTTAAGAATAAAAGAAAATATATATAGCTTGTAGCATGCGTCTTGCAATCAATGAGGTATTTTAACGACATGAACATTAGAAACAGAGCTGTTTCATGAGGTAATTGATTATTTACCGCAACCGTATGTAACGTATTTCGCGCTAGAAACATTGTTAAGGATTAGCGGTATCATGGCTATTGGTGCAAATTGTGAGGAAAAGATTTTGATTTGTAGTGTAAACCCGTTTTGTTGCTCCATTGCTTAGTGTCCAATATTTCACATTGCATTTCCGTTTTTAGCAATACTATACTTCGATTGATCTTTTGAAGTACAAACCAGTTCAACATTTTAATCTTATTAGCAGAAAACGTGCAATGGTAGCCATTCGCCTTCAAACCATAAATCATAAGCATTGCCGTGTTGTAACGTAGCGTGAAGGCATTAGAGGATAGTAAATTTTATCATCAGTTAAACCGACAAATGAAGTCGATCTACAATTTACTGCTTTCAAAGCCTCTACAACATTGCCATTTTTGATTACCTACTTCAATTCAATTCAGGCATACCATCAGCCGGTGGCGATAATTGAAGAAATTTGTTCCTAAAAATTATACAAAAATGTGACAAAGGATTATGTTTTGTCTCGTAAAGCGCTAATGTTGTCTTCGATCTCGGTGGTAATCTCGATCGCGACTCCTTGACCTTCGATCACTGCGAGATTTTTCTTTACGGTCACGATGGTCTCGCGATCTATCCCGATTGCGTTCCCGATCACGTTCTCTGTGCCTATCTCTTTCGCGATCACGCTCTTTGTACCTTTCTCTGTCCTTGTCACGATCGGAGTCCTGTCCTCTGTAATCTTTAGGATTACGGTCACGACGTCGTTCATCATAACGTTCGTAACGGTTTCTATATCCTGCATCTCGATCACAGTGGTCAAACATTTCCCGCTTGACTGCTTTTTCCTTAAAAGACTGTTCTGCAACTCCACGGTCGTAGCGTCCTGATTCCCTTTCATCTGTAAATCCCGCGGTGGATCCTGCTCGAGAAACCACCGCTGACGCACCGCCAACTCCACCACGACTTGCTTTTCCACCTGTAGCAGGAGCTCCACCACCACGCTCGGGCTGCGTATCTACAAAGGACACTCCGTTTTCCCGAGCATATTGATTAAGTTTAGCATCAATCTGTTTTTGCATTGGTACCGGTATACGTGGAAATAGTGTTGAAAACCAGTCCAATTTTGTAAGCCATTGTCGGATCATTTGCCCAATTGTTAACAACTGAAAAAAATAAGCTTATTTCGTTTGAAAAACTCATTCAAAACTATTTGTCCATACATACCTGACCACCTCCTGCTTTAACATCGATTTCCTCTTCGTCTAAAAGATATGGTTCGTACCAATCGAACAGATCCCCTGGTGGTTGAGTGTACCTTAGATACATAAATCCTGGAATGCCATTGAACACGAATTACACAACTGATTCGTAAACACAAACTACGTTATGTTTGTTTGTCTCTTGCTACGTGTAGAGCTTTTTACTAACCTAGTGCACGTATGTATGGAGAATCGCCATGTGAAAGAAGTCCATTAACCTGCTTCCGTGTTAAACGTAATGTATATAGTTTATACAACAAACAAAAAGCTGTCGAAACAATTCCGCCTGCTCCTACGCCTCTGACCTAAAATAGCACATGCACATGATACATTAACCTAATTGATGGCTTGCTTGAATTACCAATTCACATCAATGCTTTCGTATTTTTTTTCTACGAAACCATATAGATTATTGGAAAATTTGTATAACTATTGTATGTAGAATTGAGCATCTAGAACAGACAATATTAGCAAAACATGACACCATAGTAATACAACTTACACCTCCACACATTCCAGTTTGTCCCGCTGTTTTTCGAGATCCTCGTTCCCATGGTTCCAAGTGTTTTACTTGGTAATATATTTCGTCTACAACTTCATGGTAAGTCTTTAGTTTGAACAAGGACACTGCAAAACGAAATGAGAGAAAGATATGTAAAGCTTAGTTTACTGCTTGGCCAAAGCGCGCACTCACCTTTAAAATAGCTAGATCCCTGAATGTTTGCTAAAATCAATGGGTTAAGGTTCATCGACGTTTCGTTACCCCAAAGTGGCAGAGCATTATTTTGCTTTGATGATTTTTTCGGAGCATTAGCTTGGTTCACTGTCGCTGTCGAGGTTTGTTGATGCTGTTGGCTGTGCGACTCTTGTTGGTAATACTGCTGCTGCTGATCATCATCGTGATCTTCCGCTATACGAGCGAGTGCAGAAGTTATTAAGCTTATTGTGCAATATTTTACAGTGTTTGTGATTTAGGTATCCCATGATTTGAAACGGATACTTACTGTTGTCATATTCCATTGTGACGAATATTCACGTATTTAGGACAATAATCCACAGACTTTTGATTCAATAAACAAACTATTGATAAAAATGCTACGATATGGGAAGCATCTTTTCCATAGCGTAAACCGGCAGAGGCAGTGACGCTTCTTGTTTGCCTTGATGTCTATATTTGGCGGGTTGAAAGAATCATTCAATATTTGCAAAACAATATTTTTAATTCGGTTCAACAAAAGGCTCGGAAGAGCAAATTTATCCAAAAAGATAGTCGCTTTACAAGCGCGACTAGACGCTAACTAGTTTTGTTAAATTTTTTACCGCCGATTTTTTTTTTAATTTTTTCGCAACTTTCTGTTATGTTGTTATTCTTCGTTTTCCGAACAGTCAGTTACGATTCATAATGAATTAGTCCGTTTATATCCGTTCGTCTAAGAAACCAATTGAAGAGCTCACCTTGAAGAAAATGTCTTGAACAAACAACAGATACGTGCGAGATTGTTAAAGTTTGTATAACGTCTTTTTAGACGATTTTTAATTTTTCAATTGATCTGGCGAGTTTAAATTGATCTGGCTCAAATTTTGAGCGTAACATCGGGGTCAAGAAGAATCGAACTGGGGATGTCAGTTGATGTTCTGGATCAAAAATTGGTATTTTTAACATTTAAGGTTTCGATTGTTCACATATTTCATTGCAACACGGGCTCCCTACAATATCATCCACTTCTAGTGAAAAAAAAAACACCTTTTTTTGTAAACACGCTAATAAAATAAGCTGAACGTAACAAATTTGCATGAAATATGTATTTATTTAATATCCATAGAATCATTGATTTTCTATCGAATGAAATTTCCTACAGAACATTTTCTGAAAATAATATTTTCTGTAGAATTGCTCCGCAACATCTGGAAGCAGGCATTTACCATGAAAAAACCTTTTTTACACATTTTTGCCTTTGACAGGATGACTTCGAAAATGTTGGACTTAGAATCGCAATAATTTTGTTTCATCTAAGTATAAATCTCTAGATTACGAAAATAATTATAATTTTCTAAAATCTCGAAAAACGACTCATGCCGGTAATTGCCCACCGTGCAATGATTGATGAGTGTGACATGACGATGAACATAATCAAATTTAAGAATTGAGCTGGGAAAGGATTAAATAATTCGGCTTAATTGATTGTCTTATCCAGATGTTGTTGATATAGGGAAATAGTTTTAATTTAGATATATAATATTAATTACGAAATACTCGTCCTCATAAGCCATAATGAACAAATTTGACGAGACTGGGAATTGAAAATGACGTTACTTGTGTCAAAAACCGTGGGTGTGTATTTATGTGTGAGCGCGATTGTTTCGGTCGGTATTTTGTCAGTAAAGATAAATTATAATTTTTTGCATCAAATTGAATCCAATCTGCGAATAAGTCTACCGCTAGTGTAAGAGTTTTGTGACCAAATGTTTCTTAAGCAGAGAAGAGAACTGACGGATCTTAGAGCGTAAATTCTTTCGCTCACCGTAGGCTAAAAACATATACTTACAAGAAGAAGAAGAAATAGTGAAAAGTCTGGAAACAAGAACATAAATAATATGGAGCATTAAATGGATTATCCGTCAAATTTCATTACAATTAGACCCCAATTAGTGGAAAGAGAAGCATAAAGTGTTTATCTTAATAGTTTGCTCTATCACTGTAAGGTAATCTTATTGCTTACTGTATAAAATACTTGCTGTTCTGTGAAGTAAACCTTTAAGACAAGAAGAAATCAAGAAAAATAGTAAGTCGGGTGAAATACGGAATGAACAAGAAAAACCTAATGTTTCCAATACGATCGAAATGCCCTAAACATGACGGTTTCTTTTCTAAAACTGCTTTTATATATTTTGACACCACAGCTAGCAAAGTGATTCAAACCATTCGTAAATAATTCGCTCAAAAGTCGAAGAAAGCAGCACGAACATCCTTTTCAATACTTACTGAAACGAACAGCGCCTTGATGTCCTCGGCTGAGGCAGATGACACGGACGATGAGCTTGATCCTTTTATGCAGCTTGAAGAAGATCTACGAAACATCAAATCTGTTATTCATGTGACGCGAGAGAATATTGATGCGCTAAATGCGAAGTTTGCAGACTTTCAACAACCTCCGGCGCTGTATCTGGAGGAATATCAGGAGCTCACATCAAAGCTGCACGATCTCGAAATCAAAGAGCAGGACCTGGTAGATAAGAAGATGCAGCTTCAAAATGAATCGTTAAGCGAACCTAGCGAGCCGCCCGATCCAGATCCCGAAGAACGGATAGAAGTGTGTAGTTATTTCGTCTTCAGTAGAAGCGAATGAGCGTAATGCAATTATTTATACATCTATGTTCTTTTCAGACCGAAAGCATGTGTGGAACATTGAGCAGGCAGTCGAAAATGTTGCTTAGAGCCTTTTTGCCGAATCAGCAGCGTACGTCAGTACAAGTAATACCAGGGATGCGACTGAAAGATGCGCTGGCAAAAGCACTAAAACGTCGTAACCTGACGTGTGAGTTCTGCGAGGTTACTGCCGGAACTAATGACTATCCGATTCCCTGGGAAACAGACGTAAGCGCATTGAACTGTGATGAGGTTTTCGTGCGCATACTGGACATCGGATTTCCGACTTACATTTCGCATCAGTTCATTCGGAAGACGTTTTTCTCACTTGCTTTCTGCGAGTGCTGTCGTCGGTTGCTGTTTACCGGTTTCTACTGTAATCAGTGCAACTATCGTTTTCATCAGCGATGCGTCGATAAGGTGCCACCAATCTGTAGTAAACGGCACATGGACAGCACGTTTTATCATGTGTTACTGGCGAATCCCGAAAGTACTGCAGGGATCATCAATCCCGGTGCCGGAGCCGGAGGGTACGGTGCGAGCTTACGTCACCCGCGGTCACTAAATCAGCAGGATCGTTCAAACTCTGCTCCGAATGTATGCATCAACAATGTGATAAAACCGTACTTTGGGACAGATAGTCGACATGCTATAAGTAATCGCCCGCTGCAGGTAGGAGGATGTTTTTGGCAAACTGCCATAGCATCTCGTCTCGTTTGCTACGATATGGTGGTTTAATATTGAATAGCGATAGTATTGAAATTTGGTATGTGTTATTTTCTTTTTCAGGCTCAAACAAACCAAGAGCATTCCCATTCCACGCAAGCATCGCCCACGAATACGCTCAATCATAGTAAAAGACCACGAGCCAGGTCGGCAGATGAAAGCAATAAAAACCTCTTGTCACCGCGAGATTCGAAACAGACGGACGAAAATTGGGTAAGTGAACAAGAAAGTAATGAGCGTTTATTGCGATGGTGCTCACTATCCTGGATCGGTTTTGCAGAACATCCAAGCGGAAGAGATTTTGATAGGTCAACGCATTGGGTCTGGTTCATTCGGAACGGTGTACAAAGCGCACTGGCATGGACCGGTTGCCGTAAAAACATTGAACGTGAAAACTCCGAGCCCAGCGCAGTTGCAAGCATTTAAAAACGAGGTAGCAATGCTTAAGAAGACACGACACTGCAATATATTGCTGTTCATGGGATGTGTGAGTAAGCCATCGCTAGCTATCGTTACCCAATGGTGCGAAGGTAGCAGCTTGTATAAGCACATACACGTGAATGAGACCAAGTTCAAGTTGAACACGCTGATCGACATCGCTCGGCAAGCTGCCCAAGGAATGGATTACCTTCATGCAAAAAACATTATTCACCGTGATCTGAAATCGAATAATATATTCCTGCATGATGATTTCTCGGTAAAAATAGGCGATTTCGGCCTAGCCACGGCCAAGGTACGATGGTCGGGTTCGCAGCAATCAAACCAACCGACTGGAAGTATCCTCTGGATGGCTCCGGAAGTGATTCGAATGAAGGATCAGAATCCGTACTCGTTCCAAAGTGATGTATATGCGTTTGGTATTGTGCTTTACGAAATGTTGACCGAGCAGTTACCGTACAATCACATAAACAACAAAGATCAGATCCTATTCATGGTAGGCTGCGGTAAGCTGAGACCAGATTCGACAAAAGTACGCTCAGACTGTCCCCAGGCGTTGAAGCGCTGTGTCGAGGACTGTATAAAGTTTAATCGCGATGAAAGACCGCTTTTTCGACTTCTACTAAATATGTTGGAAAATATGCTACGAACCATGCCGAAGTTTCACCGTAGTGCAAGCGAACCTAATTTTACTCAGACGCAGCTACAAAATGACGATTTTTTGTATATGTGCTCCAGCCCCAAAACGCCGGTTAATTTTCATAATTTCCAGTTCTACAACGGAGCAGGAAACTATTAAAATCGATTCCGAGATCGATTGATGATCCTCATCGATTGAGTAAGTTGCCCACCATAGTGCAGAATAATGAATGATTGACTCATATGACTGGTTAAGGGAAATGAGAATGCACATTTTATTATATGCAGGAAATAGCAATGGTTGGCTGAGTCTAGAAGCGGCCTCTCATCTGAACGGTGAAAGAAAGACAAGAACTTGACGCAAGTATTTGCGCGTTGGTTGAAATTATATTTTTTTTATTTTAAAATACCAAATACCTGACAAAACTATTCTCTATCGGAATTTGTAACTTTCGTTTTGTTTTTGTTAGCTTTACATTCATTTACTGCGGAGGTAGATGTTTGAATGCTGGATTAATATATCGTTTTGCGATTCGCAAACACTATCTCCCTTATGGATCCCTTCGAGAAGTCTTACAATTTTGAATAAACTTGTACGGACCTTAGGTGCAGTTCATAATAAAGCTCAGAATATGTCTTACAGTCGTATTTTTATCTTGTATTTTTATCTACAATAGGCAACGTTTTGTTGCTGTTCATTTGTCAAAGTTACTATCGGTTGTATTGTACTGAACTGCAGGAATGTATCTACTTAACTTGGTTTGGAAGCTAAGATCGTGCATTCCTCGCAGCATTTTCTCTAGCAGTTAGCTTCCGTTCGTTAACGTTCCTTTGAACTTATCTCTATGTTACATACTATGGTTTAAATCAGTATTTTCAATAGATTGTTATAAAGATAGCAAAGACTTACATACCAGTCAATAAAATAATTGAATGTTGTATTTTGTCCATTGAAAGGTTAATAGATATTTTCAGCGGAATACGTTTCAATGAGAACTTTGGATTGGTTTTGGTTATCAACTCATTTAAGCTACCCATTCTGCTGTGTTATTTATCTCTAATACTGTATAGACATTGTGGAGTAGAGACTAGCAGGTATCAGGTCGCGTGCCCCACGATAAGCTCGTGCCATACTGCACAAAAAAGGAGCAGCATATAGCAGCAGTTGATCTAGGACATGCTGGTTACGTGTAAATACTGTTCAGTAAGTAAGTTAAAAATTTTCAGGTATAGCTGAGTTATTTTGAAAAATGGAAGTGACAAACTGTATCCTAATTGAAATATAATAATTATCCCGTCAAACGTGCAAAGATGGGGCAGTTGCTGTATTAGTGTTACTCACAACAACAAAACAAAATGTAATGACATTACGTGACTGATGTATGTACGCTAAAGTCATCTAGTCATAAACGGGAGGAATTGTGCAAGAGTTATTTAAAGATTTTCAAAGCGTCGAGACAGTATTCCGAATGAATCAAGAGCATTGTATTCATGGCAGAAAAGCAACATACATATATTAAACCAATTCATTGCTAATGTTACAGTTAAATAAGTTAAACAATGAAGAAGACTCCTGTAATTATACTGAACGATGGATGAAGCAAACCTAAAATAACATATTAAAGAAAAACAAAATCCCATAAGGGATACACCAATTCTATTAGCTTCATTGGTTATAGGAAAATTAATATCGATATAGGAATGGATAATGGCTCGATATAGGAATGGATAACGTAAACAGATGAATTATTTATACCCTCAAACCTGGCATACAACAATATGGCGATGAATTAGCCAGAAGAATCCTGCTGCTTGCTTGATCAACGTTGATTTCGATCTGTCATACTTAGGTAATGAAGCACATTTTTCAATTTTCATTTCCGATGGACGATGGAGCGTATTAACTTACTAATGAAATAGCTCGTTACTTAATAATTTTAAAAAATAATTGACTACGAAACCGTATGGCAAACGATCATTTCGATAGTACAAGTACAGCGAGCAACAATGTAGATCAGCTCAACAAGCATGCATCGAGTCGAACGAAGGCGATTATTTGTATTTTCTTTCTTTCATCTAAAGTGAAACAAACAACGGAATAAAAAGATGATATGAAATAAATACCGAACTACAACATCAGAAAAGCATGTGATGGATTTGAAAATAGAGTAAGTAAGTAGAAGTCTACACAAATACGCGTGCGCACTCGACTCCAGCGGAGTTATGTAGTGCAAAATCTCCGATACCGAAAAAATCTCACCAAAAGTCTTTTCTGGTTCCATGGGTGGAATGGCGATTTTGAAGAGACAGGGAAGTGGGAGAACGAAAGTTTCAAAACAGCAAAAAATCATCCAAAGAAGATGAACGTAGGGAGTTCGAGGAAAGCTTCGAAATGGAAAAGGTCACTCGCCGTCTGGCTTTCTTATAAAATTTGAGTGGTCTGTGGAGTCTGGTTCCAAAATGTGTTGAGTAAAGAGAGGAATCAGGAAGGCTAAGCTGTAGTACATAAGCATGCTCGCCCAATCTTAATCAACATTATTAAAATATTTATTGGGTAGGAAATAGAGATTGGTAGAGGAACAGAGGCAGAAAGAGGTTAAACCTGAGAAAAGGTTCTGGAAAGTTTTGCAATAATAGAAAGCTCGCTCAAGATGTACGTATATGTACATTTAATAACAGGAGATAAAATAGCGGAAAAGGGTGTGACAATAGCCAACAGAAATATCATGATGATTATATGCTAGTTGATTTACCCAAATTTAATGAGAATCGATGCTCTTTGAGAGGAATACCTTTCGTTTATTTAATGAATGTGTATATGGGGCGTAAATAATATTTATTAACTTATTCAATCTTCAATTTTTTAGATGCTCCATTATTTCAGTCTAAACATTGAGGGCTTAATTAGTTATTCTTCAGTTTCCAACTGCATACACTCTATTTCATTCAAAGTTCAAAGCTAGTTTCAAATTTTTTAGATCTCCGATCATTGTAAATCGTTATCTCCTAATCTTCTTCTCTCTTTCTACCCCGCTTTCGAAGGAGGCAAAATAGTTTACTATATACGATCTTTTCTAACTCCTCTTCAACCTTCAATTAGGCATTTATCATATTGCTGCTGATGTATAGCGAATCGATGCCTTGTGATTGACATTTTGGCAACATTTATCCTATATACAAGAGTAAGATAAGCCACAGCGCGGAAAGTATGCACTTTCAAAGGCGAATATGACAGCATAGCATGGGCAAAACTTTATGACGACATCTGATTTCTTTGTAATCCCAGCCAAACACTTTATTCTTGTAAAAATTACCATGACAAACGATACATGTCACGTGATGGGGGACGACAAACTCTCAACTATGCCACCACCAAGAATTTACGCCCGAAGGATGAGTTGATCTTTCTTCTCTTCAACCTGGCGCTAGAGAAGGCTTTTCGCGGTTGAATGGAAGCCTGGAGAAACCATTTCTACAAGTCAATCCAGATCCTGGCATAGCAGGAGCATACAAACGGATTGAGTAGTTGGCATAGAACTTCGGGTTAGAGGTAAACGAGCCAAAAACCAGAATGTGTATGGTATGAAGTGATGGCGTTGATGCGTCTACCAAAAAAGGGGTTGGCTCCGAGTTCTCCTGTAGCCAGTCAAGACTATGATAAAACCTATATCACTCCCCGATCCTCATACTCACCATATCAATCTCTTTACATTTTCGATAAGAAAAGGGGCGCTTCTTCGTACCAGAAGATTTTTTCTCTCTTCTCCACGTAGCCCCTTAATCACCTATAAATTTCTCGCGTTCGTGTTGCTTTTATTTTAGAATCAAGAGCATTTTATAAATTACTATAAGCTATGAAGTTGTGTGAGCTTTCTACCATTCTCGAGCTTTTCAACTCTTCTTCTTTCACTCACTGTACATGTCTCGATTTCGTATCTACTCGTTCTACACGTTTTCACAAGAAACAATAGAGAGGTGATTTACTTTGGTCCCGAGCATTTCCATACTTTCTTTCCCGTGCTTGCGGTGTTTATTTCATCATTACTTCTACCGTGTATCATCGGTAATGATTTGGATTTTACTGTTCCCTTAATTGTACATTTTTGACTTCGGCTCGTAACACCTAGCTGGATATGTTAACCTAATGTAGATATTTAGCAAACTTTTCAACGATAGCCGTTACACGTCTTTCGTGGATGAGCGAATAATTTTCCTGCGCCGTACGGCTCTCCTGCTAACCAACTGTCGGCAACCATGGCTGGTCAAAGGCATTTTCTCTGTTTCAGGTGTTTTGATTTCCCGTTCGTTGTATGGTTCGCTTTCGGTTGCAAACATATTCGGCGATGCTGGCATAAGCTGTTCACTGGACAGATCGTTGGCAGGATCGTCAGCTGACCGGTAGCTGGGTGAGGCCAATTTCGTTGGTTCTCGTATGTGAAGGCTAGAAAAACGTCGCCGAGATTTCTGAGGCACTCGTCTCTGACCGTTGAGGTTGTGCTGAGCGGTAGTACAATGCCGATTGTTACCGGTCGCGTGGCTCAGCCGCTTCAGGGGTGACGAGTGTCTGTTTACTAGTAAGTAGCAAAAAGCTGATCCTGCGTCACTGGCTTCCACGTTGGGCGTAGGAGATGACCATTTCAGATTCGACAGATCGGTGCAATCACTCATAAACCCGATTCTTTCAACTGGTGTGCTTGATCCCCCAACTGGCATGTTGTGGTGGATAGTATTGTTATTTTTCAGGTCCAGCTGCTGCTTCGAGTGAGGATTTTCTTCATTCCAAATCCACGGATGTTTCACAGGCGATTGCCACTCAGAACACATTGTCTGAGGTCCACGAGTTACGACCCATTTCAACATGGTTTTCTAGAAAACGAAGAGAGATTCCATACAATAACACACTGAATAACTGATAAACTGATAATTACGGCATGTGCAGCCTATTGATACATTTGTATCAGAAACATTAAAATTTTAAAACAGTAGCGGATTACATTTTCGTCATGCGTAGTCGATAATGTTTGATCATTTTTTCTTATACCTAATTTTGATTAAGTAACAGTATTGTTAAATTAAATCATTCAATTCTAAATCCTTGAATAAAAAATTGTTTTCTAGCGTATTTTCAGTTGCCAATACTCGTATAGGCATTTTGTTACTTGTGATTTTCCAACCAGAATTATTGCAAAATGTTATGATGTTTGTAAATAAAAAAAAATCTAGTCGAAGATTATTCCTCGATAGAATTCTAGATTTAAATTCAACAAAATAATTCTCATATTTGTCGACAAATTTCCGATTAAGGCTAAGTATGCTCGAAACTAACCATCTCATAAACCTTTCGTACTCGAAATCGATGATCCGGTGATAGATACGATCGGTGAATGTTTGATTGCCATTGCGACTGTAGTGGTACAATTGATCAATTTTGTATTCCTCTACCACGATGCCGTAAAATTAATGCAAGCACGTGCATCATAAGAGTAATTGAATTTAGGATAAAATTACAGGATCGGTCGTTCAAGGTGCTAATTGTACGATTTATTATTTAAGTAGATGTGGATTTTTTCTGGATATTTTGTATAGAACTGATTTGAGATGAACATATAATATTCCTTCCACAATGTTTATGGTTATATATTCTTGAAGTTTCGTAAGGGATAAAATGAATGTAATTTTAAACAAACATAATCACAAAGCAAACATTTTTTCAATCAACTATAGCTGAGTATAGAGGAATGCAACAACATTAATTAGAGTTTTTAACTCACATGTGCACAATGGATTCTAAAAATTTTGGTAAACAATTGATTTGCATTTAATAACAATACGTTTACGTATCCAACAGTAAATTAAAGTTTCCAAAGTACGACTTTACAAAAATTTATTATCAAAATTGTACCATCTTAAACGTGGTCACACACGTGGTCGACAGCAGGAGTCACGAAGCAAAATACCGGCGCACGTTCCCCGTAAAAAAGGTTGGTTCCACTGGGTCCCCAATCGCTAGTCGATCTTTTCGTCACCCAAGCACCGTGACCTGCAATTATTTCGTTGGTCTTTTGCAATGTAAGCGTGCTTGAATGTGCGAAATAAAACGGACCGACTAGCTCAAACGCCAACAGTAGTGTGTATAATTTGCATACAGGTGCCAAATGCCACATTAAAAGGGTTCTTTCGACATGTACCTTGACTCGAGCTCTAGTAGGGAGGCATGGCCAGCTTAGGTTTGCAACGGCAGATGGAGAGTAAAATTCGCAGGCACATATTGTGCCATATGGTATGTTGCATACTCAGATAAACACAGGTAACAGCATGATCTTGATTAAAAACCGTTATATGTAATAAATATTGAACACAAAATTTTGAACTGAAAAACTTGACATATGGACCCCGCAACCTGCATGGTACTGCGAGTAATTACTTGTTTAAATTGATATTTTTTATATTTTAGATATCAGAAATAAGGTTTCCACTAAATCGTTATGCGCAAGAATTTTCCACCGCAAACGCAAGCTGCAGCTGAGTAATGATGACCACAGCCTACTATATCTGGTCAACTGGCAGCCTTTTGGATCGTTGCAGTTCGGAACACAAAAAAAAAATCTCTTATATTCCAGAAATAAACGAAAATTGCCTGTATGCCTCATGATTTATGTCAAAACTGAAAAATATTGAACCTTTCACCTATGTGATGGTGCATCTTGGTTTCTAATTTTTGGTTTCAGCTTTGGTTATTGTTGTATTGCTTTCCCTTATCGATAGCTTTGTGATATATTCCTTTGGCTCTGGATGTCCCAAAAACCAAGATAAGTTATAAATTTATTTATAGGGAGAAACATACAGAGTCGCACATATACGCACAAACAGTGTACGAGCTCATGTGTATATAAATATATGTACAAAACAAGCGCCCTAGGAGAAATGGTAGAAATTATTGCCCATTTCGAGCACATTTTGATCATGCTGTGATTTTACGATTTGTTGACTGGTTCTCGGGGTGTCACCTTAGGAGGTGTCTTGGGCCAAACTAAAGACGAAGACCGATCACGTGCTCAATTTTCGCACTACTCAATAACATACGGTAGGGGGAAACCGAAACAATGCTTAGAGCATTTTCCCACCTTTCTTTTGCTTTCTTTTGCCCAACTTCTCGCGTAGGACGTAGCACATTTAATCCGGCATTCAGCTTGCCGGGTGGATGTGTTTCGGTTTTCGCAATTTCCGGGTTTTCCGCTCTTTCTCCCCGTGAGGATAATTTGAGGGTTTTGGTTTCCTATTTCCACTTACTGCTGTATATGTAAGATGTTTTTTAATATTATATATATATATATATATATATATATATATATATATATATATATATATATATATATATATATATATATATATATATATATATATATATATATATATATATATATATATATATACAAAGCGCCTGAATTAGAACCTAGATTGCAATCGCATATTTGTAGCCAGTATTTTCTCATAAACAATATATATTACCTTATATTTGTTATATATAACAATATATATATACCTTTTCACCATTAAATAATATGATATTAAATCAATAAGACAAAGTTTTGGAATGAAGTAAGTTACAGTTGTTCATCATTGATTATTGTGTCAAACTAAAAGAATACATATTTTTCAGCATTAATAACAGTTAACTGAAGTCCAATGTAACTGTATAAACAAAGTGTTAAATAATTTATTAAAATGAATCAGTATATTTATGATTCATTAAAATATACAATCTACTTTTGAGAAGTTCGATTTCATTAGTACTTTCAATGCGAATCCAATACCTTTGATGTATTATTTGCCGTAACAATGCATTGTATTGACAAATTACGTTGAAATTAAAAATGTTAGTAAAAAATGGCTAGAATGTGCTGAGTGGACTTAAAGGTTGTTGAATATGCCCTGACGCGCTGAGCATATCCGATTCCAGTGACTAGAGATCATAGCGTTACGTCCGTTAAATAACAATTTCTCTCGATCATCCTTGTTGAATGGTTGATCTGCTAAACAGTAGATAAATTTTGTATGCCTTCAAATAATCAATATGCTTTTGCTTTTTGATGTTCACATTACTCATCGGCACCTATCATTTATGTTCTATGCTAGACGAGAGTAAAAATAAATATAGCTAAACTGTTCTTCAATTGATGGGTATCTCTGGTACCGTTCGGTTCTGAAGAAGGATTTATTTTAAATCCTTTTTAGATCTTCTTAAGCACACGGTCACATTTTTGATATTTGCTTCACAAAAGTAAAGCTACTTTTGGTCGGTTAATCTATGGAGCATTTGCACTGAGGTATATGCAGCGGTAATAAGGCATAATAGGACATATAATACCCATCCTTTCCTTTATCTCTTAAGGAGCTTCATTCAATTTGTGTAGCCGTTTATCAATGCTCGGCACATTCCCACGCAAAACCATATTTTTAACGGCTTCAAGCAATTTTTAACTAAGAATAGTTTGTTATCATCCCAAATAAGTTCAGTTTGTTTTGGATTGCCACGAATAATTACTCTTAATTTCAAGGGGATTTAATTCATCACCACGTAGTGTAAGGGTCGATAGCGTATATTGCAGTTAGCGCGTGGACGCGAAGTATCGCGATTGCGTAGGGTTTATGCCCTAAGACATTTTGAATCCAAACACCGTACCACGTGCCGGTAGTGGCCAGTGGCGTGTGCGAAGGGTTACCGTTGGTGGCAAACAAACGAAAACTTGACCATTCCCTCGTGTTTGTCCAGGCTCAACGTGGTTATCAACGGATTTCGATCTACAGCAGAATGAGGGCCAGTTTGACGAGTCGGCCGTTGCGTGTGTGATACGAAAGCGCATGTGACAACCCAGGTGGTGTATGGTATCGCTGGTTAGTGCATATCACACCGCCCAATTATGGTTAATCCCTGGTCACAACGGATAGGCTAGTTTGCCATTAAACACATCCCTATTGCAGGGTAACCGGTAACACACCGTTGGAATCACACTCGAGACAAATAAATCCTTTAATTGATGGTGATACGGCGAATAAACTCGCGTAGCATGTACCATGCAGTTTTTGGAGAGGGTTTTCCACAGCCACAGAGAGCACGGTTCAGATTTCAAACACCTTCATTTTCCACACACCCTTCACAAGCTAACGTAGGATAATAGTTGTTTTTTTGCATAAATAGTGCATTTACATCAAGTTTCACAGTACAGACACACTGAAGGCTAGACAGTGGGAGATCTCAAGCCACAAGAATGGAATTCTGATTGATTATCTTACCGTCGTCCAGGCGCACATAGATGTTTAATCAAAAAATAACACTACGCTCCACGAGCTTGCACGTTATGCTACACATTTAACGGAGAATATCGGTCAACCAGGGATGTAAGCAAGATGAAATAAAATCCTGCCCGCCACTGAGCAATCTGTGAGCACTCCAACACTCGTCCGTAGGTATCCTTTCGTACTGGCATCTGATTATGAAGTAAATCATCGATTCCCACTTCAAGAAGCCGATATAGCCGGCGAACTGTACCCGGGAGGGGAAATTAAAAATCTACGTTCTTCCATCCTTATCTAACAAACGTGTCATGGCCGGGTTCGGAGGTTTGCTTCTGGTTTGTCGAATGTTTTCCTTCAATCTGCCGTGGCACACCTTTCCAAGGCAAAGGTGCAAAAGGATCAGTCTGGCGGCAGATTATTACCTGAATGTGCCGCACTACCGGTAAACTGTAAGAATTTCGCTCCGTTTTGGTAGGACGTGCGTGTGCCAGCATGAGCAATCAGATTACTTCCTGAAAAAATGTGGCCCATCTAGAAAATGGGCAACAACACACGCAGGCACGCCGGGTGTGCCTCGGTAGGGCTTGCCGCCTAGAACCTTCTACCGGGACTGCATCGTGAAGGGATCCAATCAGTTGTCACTGTGTGCGGTACCTGGCCGATTTCACCGGTGTTAAGGGCAGACTTATGCTAAGATCTGCGCCGGGATGGGCCCGATGTGTGCGGAGGTGACAGGGCGAGCGAGTTTGCCAGCTGAGCGAAAAGAAACGAACGGAGAGGGATACCGATAAATACGTAGAAAGTTGAATCATGAAGAATTAAGGATGCATTCTACTGACGCTCTTCATTTTATCTTAAAAATCAACGAAACTTAGTTCGAACCGAAGCTGAGGTGTCTTGTGTGATTTAAAAGTAAACGCAACATTCCTAAAACCTCACATTTTGAAAGTTGTAATGATACAAAAAAGTGATACTAGGATCTAAACATCCAGTAGTCGGCATCAGACAAATCGGTATTCAAATGACAAAATCGAACACTCCCTAAGCTGTGTGATTGAAGAGAAAAATGCGACAAAAAAAACACGACTGGCTGAAGGTAACAGATCCTTGGGACGAAATCAGGACCTCATTGATTGAAACAAAAAAGTGAGTAATGAACGGGATTTGTGGGGATTGGCGTAAGAAAAGGGACGTTCGGGATTTTGACGATAGCAACCGCCGATTTGGGGGCACACTCTTATGATGGGAATGAGAAGCAACAAGAAAAAGGAAAACCACATCCAGGTGCAACTGTTGTTTTATAAAAATATTGCACATGCACATGCTAGAACAAACTATGGCAGCAGGACATATATAAGTAACATAGAATATGCATAAAATAATTTGAGGTATTATATATATATATATATATATATATATATATATATATATATATATATATATATATATATATATATATATATATATATATATATATATATATATATATATATATATAAATAAATATTTATCATTTGATATTTATACTTATATTCATTTAAGGCAAATGATTGCTTGTAGTAGTATTGTTCATAACTTCATTACCGCTTTTTATTATAATCAAACAACTGATTATTGAATGACAATCTCATGTTATAACAAAATAAGGATAGCATTCGAAAAAAAATGATTTTAAAGGATTGTTGTAATTACGTTCGTTACATCTCTCATACCAGTCGCACTTTTATGGCATAACAACACATGAATCATAACTGAGATATTTAAGCGTTTCTTAAGCGTTTTAAGCGTGTGTATTCATCTGGAGTACCATCTATTGAGTAAATAAGATTCGTTGCTAGCCTTCGCTAGGTGGCGCTTTTGGCATTTACTATGGTGAAACAACGAAGCATGGTTGTGCGATAGAAATGATCACGAGAATTTATTTTGAAGGAATAAGCTGTTTTTTTATGCATATTATAACTTTTGTATGAAAAAAATAATAGTATCTGTATGCAAAAGATCTTAGCATTAGTTTTCTCCTTAAGCAAAGTTGCATAAGTTTGTATACAAGCATACCGGTTAGAGTTCTGGTTAGATTCATATGAGTAAAACTGATCAAGGGGCTTTTCCCGTTGGATTTGTAGCAAGTACGGGATGCAAATCAGAATAAAAATCAATGTATTTTAATCCATCCAACATGAAAACTGGTTTAAACCTATTGGCAAACTACTGGCGAGAATTGAAAGGAGACCAAAACAGATTAAAAAAACATCCGGAAATTGGTTTCTCAATGTTTTCTTCATTTGACTTGGCGATGAAACACTTTTTGAATTATTACGACTATGAGGTCTGTCCTGTGACGAGTGTAGTAGCTTGTATGGAATGATATAGTTCTAAAACAGTAAAGCAGTTCCGTTAAAGCGTTCATTTTGCTCATGCCTGAGTGTGAGTATCAATCCCTAGATCAGTAGGGTAGTCGTGCAGAGTGAATGTCAAAAAACGATGAATGGGTGAAATGTTCGAATGTCCTTCTTTGAGCATTTCTGCTGGACCACCCGGAGCTCCTCACCAGGATGTTCGGAGCCGGTTAACATCGATTGTGATACAATTCGCACTTTCACCGCTGGTTTTGAGGTATACAGTAAGCGCCATGGGCAATAGTCGCGGTGTTTGTCCGTTGTCGAATGATGTCCGTGACGCTTGCCAGCTTGGAAACGCGTGCAGCAATGATTGCTTTCATTGTCCCAACAGTTTCCTATCATCGACAGGTGAAGGATTGCTCTGCTCTTCTGTTGCTCGCCCTTCTCTTATTTCCAGAAAAGCCACGTGCTGGTAGTGAGGGTCAATCGGCTGTAGAATGCGGGTCTGTGCAATATGTTTCGCGTGTGGTTATGCTGTCTAGATTAAAGCTCCCTAAAATAATGAATTTACTGAACATGTTTCCGTTTATTTGCATAGTCCATGTCTTAGGCTAACTGCTAGAAATAAATAAAAATATATGTAATATACATGATGGCAATCCGTTGAGTATTTTGCACCTCGATATGTCAGAATAAAATTGAAAAACCGCAATTAGCAAACATCGATTACCGAAATGCATGACTCTCGTCAGAAGAAAGACACCCAAGGCACGGAGAAGTGTGCCCGGTTTAAATGCTATCCTGCCACTGAGGAGTGGTTTCGTTAATTGGCATATTTTAAACGACTCACTCTGGCAGCTAGAAGACACCGAGGTGCTTCCGGAAATGATCTTTTTACGGTACTTCCGTCAAATGGGTGAAACGTGTCATTAAGAAATTACCTCAAGGTTTCAGTTTCATTTCATCGGCTGCAGTTAAGTCGAACGGTACGTAATAATTCCGTCTTGCACGGTATTGTTTGGTAATGATCGTCTTGCCTACGCAGGAATCGGGGAGCGGGTGAAACTCAGGAACGGTTGGTTTGTCATATACCTTTTGCGACAGCTGGACGCGCTAAAGCCCGTGTTTGTTTATTCTCAAGGACGCTTTATAATTGTTTTTCCTTTATGGATCATGTAAAAGGATATATGAAAAAAAGTATATTCATGAACATTATGAAAAAAAACTACGGCAAAGAATCCATTTATAATAAATTAGTCTCAATTCGGTGGTTAAAGTGTGTCATATGTCATTCGATTTTGAGATCGGATAAGTTTTTTTTTCTTCTTTTTATACTGGCCTAAAGCAAAGCATTCTATCGCGCATCTATCGCGATCGCGATGTTTGTTTTTTTTTTGTGAAACAATTCTAGACAGTAATAGTAAGGCTTGTTTTAAAATTCATGTCAAGCAAATGCTAAATTATCGTCTTTCATGTACAAAAAATGTCAATTAAACAGTGCATTCTCTTAAATTGTGGTGTTAGTTCCAAAAAAAGGGGTTTATACATTTTGGATCATTTTACAGTTTTTAGGTGGCTTTGCCGAAGTGCAATCAACTAGTTTTACAATAGACTATGATAATTGTTTCGTGAACCTATGACATGATGTCCAACTGTTATCCAAAGCGCAACATAGCTTCACTCACACTACTGCACAAGCGCATCAACATCATCGATGAGATGTAGTTATAATTGCATAGCACGTGCTCCTCATAATGTACCCCTTTTTGCCCGCCAGCGGTATTGAGCAATATTGGCTACAATTAATTTAACGACAACAGTATCACCCGCTGACTCGCCGGCAGGAACAAATGACGAGCGTGGAGGAACAATGCGCGTGATGCGAGCAGACACGGAAGGGAAATACTCGATGGCTACGATGTAGGGTATCATTTAGCTTGACATCGAGGACATGTGCTCTGTAAAGGACATCGTTTGCTCCAGTGCGCTACAAATTGTGTAAAAAAGAACGCCGTGGCGCATTATTAATGGATTTTCATCTCAACTTGCACATATGATGGTCTCGAGTGAAAACGGTAAGTTTTAAAATAACTAAAAAAACAGCCCCATTTGCTTATGTACATACCTTAGCGTATTAAATTTAAACCGGTGGCTAAATGTCCTAAAATGAATTTCGTACGTGCGTTCTTCATGAAGCGACAAGCCATGTAGTGAAATAAGTATGTCACAAAAGGTGGAAACTGAAAGGATGGAACTGGAAGGATGTGCAACGCATTTTTAGTTTACGAACACGCTGATCTGCTTGAAATTTGCGAACAAGTCAGTTAAGCGGAAAATACAAACACTACGTTGGTTTAACGGCAATAAAATTGAAACAATCGACAAATGTCCTAGCTCTGGCACAAGCGGAAATAATAAGACATTATTTGATTATTTATCCAATTCCTTTGTTGTGAATAGTATAATATCATGGTTGATAAGATATATCATATTATAAAACGAATTTGCAAACAATCACGTGTGATGGCAATTCTAGATCTGCTTTCTGAGGTTCAAGTCTAGAATGAAAATGACGAGAATTATACTAGGATGATTGTCGGTTCTTTGCATTGATCTAATCTCATTGAAATTGCTCGCATTTTGAAGCAAGCCATTGTACCTATAGAATTATTTATCCAGTAACAATGTAAAAAAATTATAGAAATAATATCATCATGTATGAATATCGATGCATTGAATCATGTTTTAAATTTGGACGCAATATTTTGAAGATTACAACTTATTGGAATAAAAAACCGTTTTTTATATTTTTTTAAAGTTTTTGTTTTAGTTTTTATTGTAAGATAAAGAAGTTGTATTAAATTTTAGTTCATAAACATGTTGTGTGTTTTTGGTAGTAGAATAAGAGATACAGACGTGTTTTTGATTAATTATTATCATGTATATCAAATATCAGATACAATAAAAACACTTGATAACGGTAAAATATATAATAAAAACTAATAACACAAAAATTGCAAAAAAACATATGTATATATTGCGCGAAATGTGAAATGATGTGTAATATTTATCATTTACATGAAGAAAGAACAAAATATTTTTCAGTATTCGTTTAGTTTGATTGTAAACACCACCTAATATGCTGAACTGTATTCGTTCGTTTCATATTCAACATAATGTTAGACCGAATATAACAAGATGCCGACTGTAAATTTGCATAAACATTAATGTGTCCAGGTGTCAGGAAGCTGCGTGCGTATTTAACAAACGGTAACATATACCGAAAATGTTTTAGAGATGCTATAACTACCTACGCTTGGCAGGCATGTAATTTTCATGAGCTGCATCTAATTTTTATTTGCTTTGAAAAATCGGATGGCATCTATCGATCGAAATCAATGCAAAACGAAGAGATTGTACTGTCCATGTAGTGTTTCCCGGAACATGCGTTTGACTGTGACTAGGATAACTAGCCTTGCTTTTGACGAGCGTGCCTAATTTGATAGGAAATTTGCGTGCAGTAGAATGGCGCAGTTTCACGGTCTGTTCACAATGACCGTTCGGATAATGAGTTCTATTCCTACAAAGAGGCGCGCACTCTAAGAATCTTTTGATCAAACAAAGTTGTAGCAGCTGTACGTTACGGTCCAACACAGCCTTAGGTATACAGAATACACCCAAAACCGAATGGTCAATACCACGCAATTTGGACGGACAAGCAATCTTATGAATTCAGATTCAGGCAGCAAATGTATCGCATTCCAGCACTGGTATAGAATCATTCGTGTATCAGTGAAATAGTTATTTTTGTTAAAGAAAAAAAAAATGATTTAACAAAGCCATTTTTCAATTAAGTTTGTGATTATCTGATTGTCTACATTTGAGTTATCTTTCGTTTGTATAGCATTCACATTCGACAAGAAAACATTCAGTTTTAGCAAAAAGAGGATATTTAAAAAAAATGCCCACCTTTAACCATGCAGCATTTACATATGTGCAATAAAACCCATACGAGGGTTGGTCAGGAAGAAGTTTTCCTTTCTTTCTTATTAGGAAAATTATATTGTCATTGAATTGAAATGCAATGCAATTTATGATGGAATCGATTAAATCATGTGTTAGTTTTTTTAAATGCTTAAATGTTCTCAAAAGAATAGCAACAGGATGTTATTTTTGACGATTATCTTTAACATTTTTAACAAGTGAAAAACTCGTTTCACTTTAGTTATAGATCCAAATTATTTTCAAGCATACATGTAGGCCATAATAGATAAATCAAAGCATCATAGCTGATTAAATGTCGATACAATTGAAAATCCAGAATAGAATACAACGGATGCCCAAAGATTTGAAACTAGGAACTAGTACTATTAGAATAAGATGCTTAAGTTTGTCACATATCTTAATGTCTGGCAATTGAAAGCTCGCTCGTAGATAATCTAACAGCTCCAGGACACTGGAGAAAAGTAACAGAAACAGATGTGCTTATTCGGCGAATACCTGTTGCCAATGAGCAAAAATACAATTGATCGGCGGAAAGGTGTTTGAAAATGTGTGAAAAAAAAAACACCTTGACTACGAAATAAATGTATCAGAAGACATACAAAATAAAAATAAATTAAATAAGACTTTGAAAAAGGTATGTGATCGAAACAGATGTAACAAACAAATGTGCATGTTCTTATCTTATTATCTATACTCTTAAAATCGATCTCTGTGTTCAAATGGCACCGATAATCTAACAAAGGTCATCGCAATTTGTTTTGTGTTCTTTCTGGCGACTTACTCCTACAGATGAATAAAAAAGGTTCAATCGCATAAAAATCATTTGAGAGGTATTCGAAACACGTGCCACGATACCGTGCCGCTCGTGCCGATTGGCCGGTATCCACTTATTATGAGACGCTAAACTTTCCGTAAACCTGGGCCGTCGATAGTTTCTAGCAGTTTGTCATACCACGCGTGCTAGTTCTGTTGGAAAAATAGGCGCCATAAATACGGTACAATGTCGAAGAAGAAATAGAAATTTCGATAGAAATATCAACGAAAACGAAAAAAGAGACCAAAAATTAACAAATGCTTAAATTCAATGAACCTAGCTTCATATTTCATTTGGTTTGGTAGAAGGAAACCCGAAAAGAAGCTATGTAATCACTAGGCTTTTGTATAGAAGGTATCTAAGGAAAATCAAATAAAGACCAATCGGTCAAGGAGAGACGGGTGGCTCGTGGGCGAATATCCGAACCGTTTGCAGCTGGTTCACGGCAATTGGTTATGTTACTGTTACTCTTGAACCGATATATGTAGGTATACAGTGATACAGCAGAGAAAATCTTATCAGGAAACACAAACCGCTTCTGTGGTTGGATTCTTTTGCTTCTTAACAAAAAGGACAGAAAAATCTGTATTTTTCCATGTTTTATTTAAATGCAACTTTGTGTCCTAATTGTGTTCTTTTTAGAAAAAAATCGGTTGTTAAAGAAATATTCAGTTACATAGCTGTTATTTTAATTATATGAATAGATGTTAGCGCTGGTGTGATTTAAGTACTAAAGTGACATTTACAAACCTTTTCCCATGTTCCGCAGATCGTTTTATTTGCTGCTACTGAATCAATCCGAATTGTTACGTTGTAAATCGTGCTAAATGGCGATAGTCTTAGATGCATTCAACGGTACGATTGTTTAAATAAAATGTTTAAGAGACTTTAATCTTACATTGCGTGTGGGTATTGCAATGCAAACTTTTGTATTTTTTGGAAATAATCATACTCTTAGCGGAAATAATCAAGCTTAGTGATTCTATGGGATGGAAGCAATTCTAGGGAAGAATAAAAAAAATCTAAACTAAGCAAAGCGACTGAACTTTAGTTCTAATAGTGAAACGATGTGTTGTGATGGACCACATATATTAATAGTTTTCCTGTAAAATACATATATTAACAGTTTTCCTGGGCGTTAAAACTTATAAATCGGCATTCTAACGCATTCTTGTTTTCTCCTTAAACTTCATAAAATCCCTAAACTTATTTTTCCTTAGGGATTTGTTACCCATCAAGCGTCTTACCTGCACGATAAACGGAACCAGTATTTGATTTGAATGAAAATGTCACCATCGATGTAAACAAATCAGAGCCGTTTAACCCTTCGTGAAAGGTTCAAGAGCTGTTGACGAAAGAAAGAGGAACACAATGAGCTATGACATACTCCTTCTCAAGGTGCAGCTTGTGGTGTATTTTTTTCTCGATCTGCTGGGTGTTTATTTAACGCACGTGATCGGACACTGAAACGTATAACAGCACGTGCTCAACCATTCCATATCTCGAGCAATTATCGATTGTAATTTGTCGCTTCCGTATGGACGCTCTTCTGAATGTAATATTCGTCTTTTCATTCGTGTAATATTCGTCTGAATGTAATATTCGTCTCTTCTCTCACACGTTGGTCTACTTACCTAAGCGCAGTTGGAGCATTTTTTTTTCACCTCACTGCAGAACACAATGTACTCTTTCTCTTTCGAGCTTTGATCAAACTTCAGCTTCACGAATGCTCAATAGAATTGGGTTTCGTTGCACAGCTCCCGCCAAGAATGAATCAGGAAGCAACGGAACAGAAAAAGTTATCCTATTCTTAAGAAAGGATCTTGCCGCAGACAAAAAAAAACCAACGCTCTCGAATACGGATGTCTTGCAGGAATATGGTTCAAAGGACAAAATGTGTAACGTTACGCGTAGGAAATGCAGTGATGGCAGTAGACATAAACCATTCCAATTTGAGACAAAGCAGAACACGACATTTGTTGTTTCGGCATCTTTTCTTTTTTTTTCTATGATCGAAAGCTGTTAGCACAAGCATGGTTAAATAGGAAGTAAAGGTTACGGCGGGAATAGGAAATTCATGATCTTCAACAACGAGTGTAAATTCTTATTCTCAATTACATTTACTGGACTTACGGATGTTTCATAAAAATAATATTTTAAATTTGAAAATAAATGTAATTGATGTGATCATTAAAAAGAACATGAGCACTTGGGCATAGCATCGAACTGAATCGATTGTTATGTCATTGGTTTACTTTACAGAGGTACTGGGTGCATTGAAAGCATCAACTATCATTTGACCATCGCTATACACTTGATGATCAATGATAAGGATTCCCTCTACAACGTAGGCTGTAGCTAATTGATAAGCGGAGTTTGTTACCCTCAAGTATTTTGCAATATTTAGGTGTTGTTAATCCAGGGCCAAACTTTAGTGCGATTGCAACAGTGGAGTGGAACACATTTCGTTTAAGCAGTGTAGTGAGCTTAGCCGAAAACTCAAAATGTACAAAAGTGTATTAATTTTGTTAGTACTATACGTGGGGCAAAAGACCTGTGCAGCGGATGTGCGAAAACCATTCAATATTAGCCAAATAAGTTTCTTGGATCCATCGCGGTACCATGCCCTCCGTTTGTTCAACAATGACCATCCAAGTAGATTGAGGCCAGCTTTGAAGAGTAAAATCATGTTAATTTAGCAAAAAAAAAAAATAGCGGATTAAATTCATTTTCTAACATTCCAGAATGTCCATCATCAAACATGCTGTTTACAGTAAGTGCCAATCAAAGAAAGCGAAGAGCATAGTTTGACCTAGGAATATTCATGTTACGTATATGTGTTAAATTGTATAGGTGAAAATATTCTCAACAGAAGAACCGTACTTCTGTCCCGCGGTGTTTATTAGTGCGGATTCGCTACTGGCTCCGGCGCTGTGCCTGAAAGTAATGCAACCGATCGAGGATCACCCATCAAGTCACATGTTTGTTATGGTCGATGCAGAGCATGTTTTCTATTACGAGGGAGGCCGACGGTACATCAATAAGATCTTCTATCATCCGAAGCTAGAGGATGAGCCAGCATACCACAACGTGGCAGTAGTGAAGCTGCGCAATGCAATGTATGTTATGCAACCAGCGTTTTGTTGGGTGAGATTCGCGTAAGAAGCTCACACACGGTACAAATGAAGGTGTATTTTTTTACAGCCGAGAAACGGTTACTCCAAATGGCCAGAGTATTGTCGCGTGCCTTTGGTCGGAGGCAAAGCTGCGAAGTGAAAAAGTATACCTAGGCGAATGGTTCAAATACCAACCTGGTATGTTTTTTTTTCTCCGATTATCGACCTGTTCGAAATTCGTTGCAAAAATGTATTAAAGGTAAACTTGTACTAACTTTTTTTATTCGCAGAACAAAATGCTGCCTTCCGATGGGTCGATCTTCCAGTCATCACGAGGAAAGAGTGCCGGGAGGAGCTTTCGAAAAGTAAGGTAAACATTCCAGAGTTCGACCGAGGCATAGTAGAAACGCAGCTCTGTGTGAAAGATAAGAAAAACCATACAATGATTGAATTCTGTGAAGCTCGTACTTCCGGGCCACTGTTCATGATGCTAGGAAGCACCGTATATGTAGTCGCGATGCCTACAGTACACATTAATGACTGCAATGTGCAGGTGGAGGTGTTCAATCGCATATCGTCGTTTCTAGACTGGATCGAAGCTATCGTGTGGCCTCATCTAGACTCCGTATAGAATCATTGAGTTCTCATTGTTGGGCTACTATAAACTCAATGGTTGGTTGAAATTTTTCTCCTGCTGAATGATTAAAAATGGGAAAATTAGTAGCAATAAAAATTATGCCCTTATCAGTGAACGTCATATGGTTTCGCCTTGAATACTCTCCGAAAGTTTGACTCTTAGATCACTGATGATTGACATGGAATTGTTGAACGTAGGTAGGAAAGTAGGAGAAAAAGCGCAAATCAGATAAGAGCTTTGATCAGATGATGCATCAAGCATATGATCTTTATGAAAATGCGAGAAAACTAAACTGTAACAAACATTTTGCATCTTGCATCTCTAAAAATAAATTTTTGATAACTCCTGGGAACATCCGATTTTGGAATGTGGAATTTTTATTATTTGTGTGGCGCTTAAACTGTCCAATACGGCGGGATCACTTTTGCACTTACATTCCTTTAAGTGGGTGTCTAGAAAATGGTAACGGATTTTGTAAATGTAAAGGATGGTGCAGTAATAGGCACATTCGTATATATGGAGCCTTGGACGGGAACACCATGCTGCACTATACATACAATGCGAGGCGTGTGAAAAAGTCAAGGAGTATCAAAAATTAATCCATGGGGAAGGGTGCCTAGAGCAATTTCCAATTCTTGTCAATACACTTCTCTCTCTCTGTATAAACTCAACAATTATTACGTCGTTATTATTTGAAATTTCTATAGGTCTTCCTGTCCTGTTTCATACCACCTCCGCTTCTCAAAACGCAGCTTGGATCCTTAATCCTCTGCATCATATCTCTTCGCTAACATTCCCGTAAAGAAAATCAACGCTTTGTTCCGTGATCCTGAATCTGTATAATTATCTTAGTAATTTTGCATTCCTTTCTCAATAGCTTAATAAAATAAAGTAAATATTATCAATTTCTTTTCCTCATTAATTCTTTCCTTCTTCCTGTCGGTCACTTTCTTTCTCTTTCTTAATTCATTACCAACACCTCATATCGGTATTCCTTTCTCCTATAATTTACATCTGTATTTTAAGTCTTTTCCCTTTTTCTACCTCCATATGTTAATCCATCGCACTTACTTGGGTGAAGGTTTTGGTATTACTTATAGGCGCTGGTGCCAAATTTCAATCAAATCCATCATCATTTGTGGGTTAAAAGGAATCTTAAAGAAAAAAAAGATTATCGGTTTTTTAACATTTTTTTATCTCTGGATAGCAGCAAATCTACTATATGTTCCAAAAATTAAATAGAAAAATATATGTACCAAGTAGCATCTAATGCAGTCATAATTTATACTTTTATTTTTTTTAACTTATATTATTCAACTATTGGACAGTTGTATAAGTTGTATATATGTATTTTTTTTAAATAGATACAGAACACTGTATGTGAACGTTCTCTTACCAACAACGTGCAAAACAACATCCCTTATAATTACATCACCCTTATTCCGTATCCGGGATAGGCGCTATAATTTCTATGATTCTAAAAAAATATCTTACAACTCATGCTGTGAAAATGGATTATAAATTTAGTCCGTAAAACAAACATGAAAAAATTTGCTTCGATTGTTTTTAATAACTGGGTTTAAATTTCACTCATGTTTCTTACAGTACTCATGCTGTTTGGTAACAATACAATTTTTTGATCAAACATGAAGAATACCAGAAACCTAAACCACAGAAAACTGGCATAAAGCACCTCCTCTAAACAGCTAGGGTGGTAACCTTTGGATGTATCGCTTTCTTTTCTAATTATGGGTCTCGAGACTGACAAGTGAGAACAATGCTTTGTTAACGTCTTGTGGTTTTTATAAAGAAATGTTTTTGGGTTTTTTGTGTGATTAAGTTATTTGGATTTTTTTCTTGATTATACTGAGCGCCTTGAAATCGGAGAATAATGTCAGAACTTTCATCATACAAGCAATTCGAAGTACGTTCAATCAACTGTAGAATGAATGAACGTTAAAGAAATCAATTTTAGAATATAGTGAATCAATTTACTTTTCATGTGAGATTTGCAGCCGAAAGCTTGCAAATCATATTTTAAAATTTATACATTTATACAACTTGAATACGTATTGAAATCCAAAGTTCTATCTTTCAACTATGAATCAGAAATACTTTGATGTATAATCCATTGTGCGTCAAGTTTACTTTTTATAGTTAATTAATTGTTGTAAACTTAACTACTTAATTCGTTTCTCACAACGTAAACATGTTTTCACGTATGGCAAAAATATATACTTTCAAGGAATTCTGTTCTTTGATTGCGTTTGTATTGCACTATAATATTTGACTACATTTTCATAACATCACATTTGATCTTCAAGGACATTTGCACATGAAGAGAGATATGAGATTCAAAATATGATAATTTCATCATTACATACTGAGAATCGGAGCAGTGCACCCAATCAGTTACTTGCGAAAAGAAAATGAAAGGGAAACATGTTAGCGATCAGGGGTATTTTGCAACGTGCGCTTTTCACCAAGAAACAAGAAAGTTTTTGACCTTTGCATTGATGCACCTTTTTTCCTCCGCTTGGCTCATCATTCATATCAATTCAGGTAGCGTTTGAGATAGATAAATTGTCGTTAACGTTGACAGCAAATGTTGCGAATGGTTCAGCATGGATTTATAAACTGCCGTATATTTGAATATGTTGCACGGAGCCCCTAAGAACTGCACTCAATGATGGTGAGAGAAAAAAAGCATAAGACATGAAATCGATATGGCAATAGCAAGATGATTTGAAGATTGACATGGCAACACGATTATGGCGGTATAAGGAACTCTAGGAGTGCGATGTGTAATTTACTCCGAAATCGGCAATAAAACGGTGATAATATCGTATTACGGAATATGCTCCTCAGAACATTAATTCTCAGCTTCTCAGGCATTTTAGGGTGCATGCAGACATAATTTATTCCTCCTTCGTGATTACCTGTCATCGTGTACAGCGTTTAATCGCGTTTTCTTCTGATTCTGGGACTCATCTCATCTCATAAATTGATCTGGAACCGCGAGAAAGCAGATCGTGTTAGCCAGCTTGTTTCGTATTATCGGTACGCATGGTTTACACGGATTGGGCATTAGAGAGCAAAATAATATTCATCGTGTGAGCTGTCGGTATGGTTAATGGCACAAACCAATAAAGATGCAGATGGTTCTCACGTTCATTCGCTACTTTAATCGGTATTGATCATTTAGAAAGCTATTCAATCTATACTGTCGAGCGTATGTTGATAAGCTTGTGTACGATTACTGCCGATAGAGTTTGTAGGGAAAATTTTTCTGAAAATTTTCATAAACAAATTTTATATATAATATAACTAAGGCACGAAGTTTTATTCTAGCGTCGTATTTTCTTTCCATTTGATTACATCTGATTTTATATTTGATTTTTATCCCTGACTACCTCCTTTATTTAAGTTGGAGTTAACTAGTCTGCAGATAACTAGTCTTTTAGTTTCAAGCTCTTGCAAAGGGATATATCCCATTTATCCCAAAAATTTAACATAAATGCATGATGGTCAGCATTAAAAATGCCCCAAAAACTTTTTTCTTAGAGTTATGAAATTTTAAACATCTTAACAGATAGTAACGGAGGGCTTGTACCTCTAGGATAGCTTTCATGCGCAAAGAACAATTAGAAACTAAGAAGTGAGAAATAGTACAATGGTCACATACAGGGTATGCGTGCAGGAAAGATATCACTAATTCCAAAATTATTATATAAAATAATACTTCGTTAATTACGACATAACATAATGTCAACCCAATCAACCCTGTTAATACGATCGTTTGAATTTCATTGATCTTTAATTGCTAACAACTTTCCCGATAATGCAATATCAATGAATCAACAAATTCGTTTCTCTCATACTTTATTCTCTTTCCATCATGTCCACTATCGCTTTATCGCCTATTACACAGTGAATTTAAAAATTTACTATATTCCAATAAATTACTTAAAAAATTACGTTCAAAATTTTTACAAATCGGTTTTTATATATCTATATATCATATATCATATATCATATATCATATATCTATATCTATTTTTAGCTATTTTGTTTTCAATATTACATGAAGAGAGTCAAGCGTAGTATTACTCCAAAACAAAGGCTGTTTTCATTCTTTTTTCATTCAACTTTCGTTCTGCTTATGTAATGCAAATCGTAGCGAGGTTTCTACTATTTTATATTGAGTACTAAGCAGCCAAGACGAAGAGAAAACAAAGGAATTAAAATAAAAGCAAGGAACATGTAAAAGTAAGAAACAACTCTCTTTCTCTTGTCGTTTAATTTCTAATTTTCGAAATATTTTTTTAATTTCATTATGAATTGTCACTGTTGAATTGAGTAATATGTTTCATCATTGCCTCAAAATTAGGAATCCTTAAGTTTCGCTCTTATCGTCTTCGTTTTTTTGTGCTTTACAGTTTCCTTGCCTTTTTCAGATATTATAATTTGTTATTCTATTTCGTTTCGTTTGTAATTCTATTTCTCTGTTAATTTGTAATAGTTGATTTTTCAGGTTATAATTGAGCAGATGTTGAGTTAGGGAATTACTAATTTAATCAACTACCATCTCTCACTGTATAGCACTTCTGATTGCGACAGACGCATTTATCCGTTATTGATTCCTTTTCGTGTTATTGCCTAGCATTTTTTCATTTTGACTATACTTTTTTTCCTATAGTAATATCGTAATGTTGCTACCACCGTATTCCTATTAATTTATAGATTATCTATGACAATTTTTATTTGTTTGTATGCGTTGATGACCAACACGTGGAAGATAGTGTTGGCATCTCTTTCGAAGATGGAAGAATAACACGCATCTTGATTATAAGACAGCAAGAGATTTGGTAGCATTAGCTTAAGCCGGGTCGAATGAAGATGGATTTTTTAATGATGTTGTACCTGCTCACGTGTGTCCGTTTTTCCCGGGCCAGCTCGAATGCGTTAATGTGTTTGCAGTGCATGCATGGAATGTAGCGAAAGGTTTAACAAACAATCAATGGCACGATGGAACCGGTGTCTGCAGTTGTATATCCAAATGAGCGAAGATAGGCTTGTATGAAAAGCATGAAATGTTCTTAGCGATGCCCTCCCCAACTCGAAGACTATATCCTTATGGACGCATGAAAAATGCAGGACCTGTCCGATTCTCGTTACAGGGATAATCAACTTTTGAGGCTTTACAAAGATGTGTACAAAGATTTCGTTATGAAAAAAAAATACATTTTTCAAATATATGAAACGCTCATATATGTGTGTATTTTTGTTTGTTTCATTATCAAGCATATTATCATTGCGAGACAAACCAACACACCAACGTCATTGGTTGATGATTAGCTCAACATAAATGCAATGTATGAAGTGCACGCCTGAGTATCGATTCAAAAGGAATGAACTTGATATATATGTTGGAATTTATATTCAAAATTTAAAGTCTGTTTTCACATATATTTACTTCCAAATTCTCAGCTAGAATCTCTGATTAAACTCCATTCAAATTTCTTGCGAAAGAGAAAAAAATGAAACATTTGAAATTCTAAGTCGTCTTTTAAAATGAACCTTTTTTTGTATTCAATGTCGACTTTTGGCAAATCTAAACCGGTTACGGCGCTGTATTGCAGCAATACCGAGAGCATCGTTCCCTTGATTTTTTTTTGTGTTACGTCTCCCAAACACAATCAAAATCACAGAATTCTGTTTTGCTCCCGATGTCTGTGTTTTTGTTGATGTTTTATGCTTAGGAATTTGCAGAAGATGCCAATGTCTGCGTTGCTTCGTCTGGTATTCGATTTACTGTAGGGTATTTCATACAGATTTTTTAAACCAGCCAATAAGAATAAGCAGTCAAAACCGACCGGTTCTGGAGGAATGGCTTTTATTCTGGCACAAAACGTAGAAAACATGAATCAAAACGGAAACCGCAATTTGCACACCCAAGGTCGCTGATGCAGACTCCAGACGCGACGAACTCAAACTGAAGCAATGGCGAAAAGGTCAAAATTCGACCAATATTTTACAGGTTAAAACTTGCAATAAACTAACGAAATTATTGTCATTATTGTTTTCAAATAGAGCGTTTTTTTAAAAGCCGTTACCGTACGTCTTTTAATGACTAACTTTTAATGAAAAAAAGTGGCTTTAGAAAAGGCTATCGAATAATCAATAACTAAGATAAAAAATTAGCAATGCTTATGCGATATTTCTTCATATTACCAAAATAATAAACTTTTAGGTGATATAATAGCTGAAATACAGAAGATTTAACTTATAAAACGCATATTATAAGAAATGTTTGAAAATTTTTTTTTGCATATTGATTCGTTAAAAATTTTTAAAATCTTATTTATACGAAGCTATGTGTAGTTTGTAATGTATGTAAAAGAATTATTTTAATAACGATTAGTTAAAATTATTCTTGTTGCCTTGGCTGCGTTAAACGTTTTACAGGTTTCGATTGGCAATCATTTCATACAGGTTTGGGTAAAGACAATGCAACAATTTCCACGCGGTTATTATATTGAGTAACTACTCATGCAGCTATTGATATACTTCCACTCGGATAATCACATACAAGGTGAAATTTAAAAAAAAAAGGTTTCATAGCATCGCACATTCTAATGGATTGATTGTTGAGTCACATTCTATATAAAGCTCCTCAAACCGCCAACGTTCGTCACGGATTGGTGCACCTAATTGTTCTAATTGGCTTTTCCCTAATGAGGCTTTCGTCTCACTGGTTGTGTTTTGTGTTGGTGGGTTGGATATAGATTTGAGAAACGTGGCGCTACTGCCGGATATGAACCCGGGATGGCATTAGGAGCATAAAATGTTGATCAGAAACTTCCTTCAACCGTAGCAACCGTATGAGCCGAGTGCATCCGCATTCGTTTAGTTGCGGGCAATATATATTTTGCTCCAACTAATAATGACTTAAATTTTAAAATTCCTCCCACAGTAGCTGTTGGCGTCTCACGGAATGTGTTTGTTCTGAAGGTACACGAAGATCAATCCAATTAAAGATGCACAATTTGTTCGAGGGATCAAGATGAAATACTATTCCTAGCTAGCTACATGTTTGGTACACGCTTTAAAAAACAGTCAGGCACATGAGTTATCTTGTGATTGCTGCAGCAATAACGAATGCACTAGCTGATTATGGCGCTTATCCAAACCACTATGCCGAAGAACCTATCACGTCAAATCGGACCGGTAATTAATTTGCTCCCAGCTACCGCAAGCGTACCTACTTGTTATGCTCGTTACCGCAGCTGTATGTTGGTGTCGTGGTGATATTGTGCATAGCAACATACCACGAGGTCTTGCGAGGTTTCAGAGCACAACACGTGGTTTTTGGGAAGCAATTTTAAGCATCGAAAAGGGAGTGAAAAACCAACCAGAAATTTGTCTTTTCGCTATTGCTCCTGCAAAGGCTGTTTGAATATATTTTCACCCGAAACCAACACCGTTGAAGTTTCGTGAATTTCTATGGATACACAGCTTACGTTTGCAATGAATATGAAAATTGCGAAAGCCACCCTGAGAAGAAACATCGTTATACGGGTGGTTCGTTCTGCTTGCCGTGTAACGTCGTACCCGTACTTTCGCAGGAATAGGTTCCGTGGCTTTTCCGGCTCCACACTTTCAGTGTAGTGCCTCTCGTTTCCATGATATCGCCCGCCCGTTTCTGCGCGTCAAAATGCTCAACCGTCTCGTTCTGCTGCATGGCACGGTTCATGCTCGGAACACCCTTCGGCGATCGCTTCCTGAACGTACCGGTTTTCTGAGCAACACAACGAACCCAGGTTACGCGCGGTACGGGAGCAGAGCAAAAGCAGAAAAAACCGTTGAATGAAGCGAGATGGGTATGATCGGTGGAAAAGGATCCGAAGCGAGGGTCACATTATGCATTAGGGTCGGCGAGACGGACCGTGCGCAGGACCTCTAGAATCGACTGGAGGCCGTCCCACGGGTAGGACGTATTTCAGTGTCCTCCAAGTCCTGTGAGTTGTTGTATCGGTGTCGCTAGGTCACACCGCGAATCGTGCTCAACAAAAGCTGTTATTTATGTGAGGACATTTGGCTTGCTTAAAGGTATGAAATCAACGATAGACTCCGAATGAAGCAAGCAACTCGTGAACAAAAAGTGCAAAAAAATAATACAGTGCTATCATAAATGGGCTAACTGAATAAACTACATTAAATTATGGTTGTCAAAGACATGTGCACTACAGTAGAATGCTCCAAAGGCAGATAACTGATATGTGTATGTTGTGCATCGTGCAAAAGTTACGGTTGGCGCCTGTTGGCATAAGGATAATACAAGATTGTGAAAAGCGTTTCTCACGTGTTTAATGCCCGCTGATCCATCGACGCAACAGTTGCGGAGCCAAAGAATACTATAATAATAGTTCCAATAGGAAGGACATTTCCGGCTTCGGGTTCAAACGACTTGAACGGCTATTCTTTGTTGATGCCTGAAGACTCCAATCCCAAACATCTCTACGGTAAGTTTGACTGCACAACGCACCAGAGCTAGTGAATAGTAATTAGTGCAATAGTAGTGCATTTATTAAGTGCCGGTGTACTTCTTTGGTCATCAAATAAAGAAGCTGTATGTAACGACTTTTGCACGAATTCCTCTTGATTGTACACCGTACCGTAAAAATATGAGTTCGTAGAAAACTAGTAGCCGACCGATATTTGACGGTAGCCAGGCATGATAAAAAAAATTTACACACGTTCTGCTGCTGAGTATCATCAACGTGGCGTAGAAGCAGCCATGTGTAATGTCTCGGAGCGTGGTATCCAGACACAGTCGTCGCTTGGCTCATGCAAGAGAATGTAGAACAGCTGGAGCTATGCAGCCAGTTGAAAGAATTGTTCGACTTTCAGTTCGCTCGTCCTTTCGTTTGCTGGGGTGGTTGGTGAACGCTAAACATACTTATAAAATAAAAAAAAATTCCTTCCACGCACCGGTTAATGGAATACATCATCGGGGCTCATTCAATGGAAGCGGGAACGACTTATAGGCACAGGCAGCAAAATTCACATACGGGTGAAACCTGGTGCAGTCGTCCCGGTGAAATGCATTCAACCGCGTTAAACAGTTTGCGTGACGACCTTCTTTTAGCACTTTTGACTTCACATTCGATGATAAGGCTATGTAAGAGTTCTCTTGCGGTTTTATTGAAATTCTGACTTGTTATGGTGATAATGAATGTGTTTAAAACATTTGCTCCATAATGGCGCATCGGGAACGTTTGTTTGTATTATAAATGGATACTATTACAATTTGAAAGCTGTAGGAAACTATCGTAAAGTTTTTACGATAAGAACTTAGTAGCCAAGTAAAGAAAAACGGACGAAGTTTACCCTAACTCCATACGGTGTATACCAAAATCAGTAAAAAGCATGGCCTTGTTTGTGTTTTTTAATTTATGAAGCATTATCTAAAATCTGAAAAATTTTACCAACCACTAGTGCACACATTTGCAATTGTCACAGGTTAATCCTGTATTATGGGCGATATTTTTACCGTTCAGCCAATTGGGCCATTTTAATGAGTTATAAATTTTCAGATTAAACTCGTTAGAGTGGAATTTGAGAACGTGCTGTTGAATAATCTACGATAAACATCAAGGGAACGATAGGCATTCTACAATGCCTTTCGGTGCCATGAAAGGGTCGAGGGATAAGTTCGAGAGAGGGATAGAGAGAACAGAGCAATACGACAAAGCAGGAAGTAAAAAGAACACACACTAAGAACCATCGTATTGGTTAGTAGGGTGGTGTCATTATGCTTCGTTTTGGCTTCGATTTAATCATTGCATTAATTGAAATATTAAAGCGCATTCGTGTTGCAATATGACATGTGGCAGTTACAGTGATTGATAGTGATGCACGGGGTTTATTGGATATTGGGTAGCGTGGATCACAAAATGCGCAAAGCATTAAGCTCAAATTGTTGATGACGATCGACGGATTCGTTTATATAAAACTTTCTGCTTTGATCGTTGGGGGTTGATGCTTTTTTATAATTGCCATCACCTTGTGGTATTATTGATCTATATCTCTTCAATTTCCTTATTGTTGCAACGAAAACATTGATGTGTCTGTTCCGTCCGCTCTGTAAAATCATTCTAGCATCTTTTTTAGTTTATAGATGATTAACTTAGACGATTTGCTTTGCGCTATGTTACTAGTACTCAAGACCATTCCTCTTTCTTTCAATTAATACTTTAACCAGCCTACTTTTTTTCTCTTCAAAAAAAAGTTTCCAAAATAGAATCTACTTTGTACACCTCTTTTTGATCTACCAGTCATTAACACTGTACGATATGCACTTAACACTTTCTCCACATTTCTAAATAAAAATATACGGATATTGCTTTTGACTGATTGACTGACACTGCAATTGATAAGAAAGCGGATGTACACTGCAATTAACCTCGATATTCAAAGTAGAATGCTGCACATTTGCACAACATCAGGGAAATCGAATAATATGCGTACATTTGACAATTTTTTAGCAATTTGGCTTTCGGTGTAGCAATTTTTTAGCAATATATTTCGGTGAGAGAATGCTGAATCGCAACCACTTTATTTAAAGAAAAAAAAATCAACCATATGTACCAAATATCAGTCACATTGGACAAATTTGGACACATTTGTATTTTTGGGTGAATTTTTCGGATATTACAAGAGCGTTTTTTGTCAAGGAATTGTTACAACAAAATTATCACTTACAGCAAAAGTACTTCCTTTCTCCCTCTTGGTACCATTATTTAAAAACTACACAGAAATCGTGCGTTCAAAGTGGATCTAGTGCTTAAGAGTAGCTCATAACATATATATCATAACAGTTTGGAGAATTCGAACATTTAATTTTACTTCAATGTAACCCATTTTAAGAGTAGGTGGACAGGGAGTTATTTAGTAGATTCTACCAGATTACCAACTCGAATTGATCTCTTGCTAGGGGGAAAAATGAACTTTTCCAAACCGGTTGAAAATGTATCAATGAAATGAGGATTATGTTCCAACAAAGCAGAACTGAATTGCAGAGCGAAAACAATAGCGACGTAAATGTGTTAAATGGTTCCCCCACCAACCGCCGTATATTATTGATTGCACTACATATCGGAAAAAAAATTGGTAACTTGAAATTCACTGTAGAAGGCGTGTTGGGTTGGCTCAGTTATAACCGGTGCTACCAAAAAAGGGTGTTAGTTAGGATTCTTCATTCTACATTGACGAGGGTGCAGCGTGGAGGCCTTTCCTAGACGTTACACATCTAGTAAGCATTTTAGACAAACGAAATGTTGACAAACGAAACGTTGACAGGTCAAAGTCACCCTGCTGTCACAAACATAATGAACAACCCTTTTTTTAACACGCATGGGATTGAGAAATGTGCACTATCGGGTATTTTACACCATACCACGATGTATACGACAACCATATGCTTATGCTGGTTGCAGTCATGGCCCAGTGATATTTTATTTTCCTGAAAACAGTTTGATTTGAATGGCACATGGAAACAAAATCTGTGAAGAAAATGCATTTTGACGAGCAGACGAAATTGGAATACTATTCCCCATGTAGCATTGCATGCCCTGTCAAGGTGGAGGTAAAAAATGTGCACCAGCAGCGCATAAATAAATAATGGCACACTTTTGCACTGGGTACATTGAATTTGATTGAGCTAGGGTGGCCATTCGGGGCGTGGCAGGACAAAAATAACGCAAATGACACAGTGAGAACGAAATGTGGCACCCTACTTTGACTTTCGTAAGGATTGCAAAGCCTCATATAGGCTGGATTAAAGTGACATTAAAGAGTTAATCATTAAGATTTTTATCATCAACACTGTTGCGGAGCAAACCGCAGAAAAGTTTGGTTTTAAATACAGGGGCTTGGAAAAAGTCTAACAAGGACCGCGGTCACTGATGTATTATTAGTCAATGATTAAGCCAGATCAAATTGCTTGATAAAACTAGATATTGGTCGAAGAGACTCGCATAATTGATACCAAGTTAATTTTACTGCAAATTTTTAAGGTAAGCAAGCAACATCTGCAATGTTCGGAGAGCGGACAACTAAATGGAGATACAAATGAGAAATAGATTTTTATTAAATTATGCATAACGATTTCCATGGCTACGTTATATGCTTGGCAAAAAAAAAACAAATTTATGCACAGTACTGTTGGTAGCTCACTTCATGTTTCGACAGGCCACCACAACATACGCTTGAATCCATAACACTCCCATCTTAGGTGATTTCTTTCGGGCCTCATCTGATCTAGAAGACCCCTTCAGTTGTACCCGTGCGAGTGCGTGCGTGAATGCAGTTGTGCCCGTGCTGGGGCTGTGATCGGGATGCTGATGGAAGATTAAATTAAAATAAAATTAAAATATTTAAATAAAAACAGCCCTCTTGGATCGGTATCTTCTAGTGTCATCTAGGGAGTGTTCTAGGCCAACTCGAATTGATCCTTCTTCTAGATGAGGGATGGCCATCTTTGAGGGACGAATGGCTTAGGATTTAGTTGCCTAGAAGCGGCTGTGCGAAGCAGGACGAGAACCGTACATCGCTGCATCTTGTGACATTGCATATCTTTTATTATGCCGCTTCGACATAGCCATGTCTCAGGTGGTCCGTTTTTAGCAGGGGTATCCTCTGTACATCCCATCTCAGAATAACAGCTTCAGTTTGTCATAATATATTCGAGATAAAGGTGTACGTTGAAAATGTAAGCGATGTGCTTATCCGATGCCCCAGATCTTTTGACAAAAAAACCGTATTCGGAAGCTTAGCAGTTCTTCAAAGATAACGCGTGGCACGCGTGGCAGTTCTCCCATTGCCTTTGTTTTTCTCATTTCTTTTGTTTTTGAATGCTGTAGATCGCTTCGGAAGATTCTACAGCCACATAAGAATGGTTTTGCTGGAATGGTATCGCAGGTATGCAAAAAAAAAGCGTTTAGCAGTGCTCGAAAGCTTCTGATAAGTAAACTCGAAAGCGTGCGCTTCGCGCAAACGGAGTTGAGCCTGATAGAATTGATGGTTCACATGCCGGTACGATGCTAGGTAGTACGAACAACAATCCTCTTAAATTTCGATCCTTAACCCAAATCTGTGCTTATAAGTGATTAACGGCTAACCTATTCTATAATGTTCGGTCAGCCCTTTTTGGTACCGGGATGCGAGCAGGACATTCCTCTCTAGCGTTGTAGGTAATGTGACGAATTCAGGTTAACTTAAAAGACCCCATGCAATGTACCAGTAAGTATGGCCCGTGTATATACATACGGGCCAGTAAAAGCAAGCATCCCTGAATAGGACGGAAGACCTGCATAACGCTCATATAGGGCTAGTTCCTATCCATGGCCATTGGTGACCCTACGTGCCGCAAAACACTGAATCTTTCGTTTCACGATATTGCTAGGGTATTCGTGTGTGCTCAGTATAGCTGCATAACTAAACTAAGCAAACACTCTACCAAATTCGGGCCATGATCAGGCGTTCAATATTAGGTCCGGATTAGAGCCCGGAATGTAACTCTCATGGGAAAAGCGACAATCAAGGAGGACGTACCAAATATAACCTTCCGGAAAGATTCCGGTTCACCCATCGCATCTCACGTGCGTTTTTCCCGCGAGTCATGGGTCGTTTGCCCTGCTTTACCGCGGGACACTTGAGTTCATTCTTGTTTCAAATTATAATAGCCGGGTCCATAGAAAGCCTTTCTCGCGAGGTGTATGGTCGAGTGGACGCGAAGAAAAGAAAAAGATACAAAAGAAGGATATAGCAATCCCGCTAAACAATCATTGTCGCGAGCATGAAAGTGTGAATTCCGCGATTGCCCATTAAGCGGATTACACTGTTGGTTGGGTTGGGTTACAGTGACCGCGAAGTGCGCGGTGTAACTAGCGCACTGGGCCTTCAAAACAGGGTCAGCGACAGGGGTTAGAATGGCGTATATAATGTTGGGCAAGGTGTAATAATGGTGTGTTTATTTACAGGTGTACAAGGTGACATACTAGAAACTAGGATAAGTTGAATGAAATAATGAAATATCTTCAACAGCGATCCATTATTAGTCATAAATATTGAGCAAATATACGATTCACTTTATGGTTTTAGATTTATCGTGATAGTTGGATATTTTACACACGCTTAGGACTACATCAATCAATTGTGTCCCACATATGGTGCAAACAATTTATGCTATTAGACTGGACGGCTACTGTTACTATAATTATAATAAGTCTCCTTGTCAGCTTACTATAATAAGTTAGCTCAAATACATTTAAGAGTCGACCGCAAGGGACATTTGTTCAGATAAGAAAATTTTTCAACCTTTATCATAGTTGATAATCGAAAAATTTTATTATGAGTAAAATAAAAAACCTATCACTAGTATTGCATCAATGACTGGCCAAAAATGATAACATATTTTAATAGAATGTTTCATACAACATGCCGTAACTTTCCGAGCAATCAGTGACAATAATGGTACACTCAGGCTTGTACCAATCCCAGCAACATTGAGGGCAGCGAAATATTCAAACTCGTGGGAACTTTTACTAACTGTTTGAGATCTACGCACGAAACTAAGACAAGGCATATATGTCTTGAGTGAGGGGAAAAAGGTAATCGTAGCCAGCGTGTCGATTCGATCGAAGGACGATCAGTACATAACATTGCTGCACACGAATGCCTGCAAGGAAGCAAATGCGAAAAGAAAGCAACTGCGTTGTCTGAGCTAGGAATAGGCTGGGCCCTTTATAAGGGGTAGCCCTTTATCATAATCAACCGTCCCGGGACCCTTTTTCTTCGCCTGACTCTGCAACAGAGAGCCGGGAGAAAGACGCTTCTCCGGACAGCTTAGCTTCTTCGCAAGAAGCGATACGAAAATAGAAATGCAAGAAAAGGGATACCGTACAGGAACCATCTCACGGCTATAGCATAATCAATGTTGGAAGGGTATGCATTCGGCCAACGTTGACCAAAAAGAGCGGAAGAAATGTCAGTTTCATCAAATTTCCCTCGAATCCATACCGTACACATGATATCGTTTTACGTTCGGCGCCAACTTTCGTGTAGGGTTACATGTCAAACAAACGTCACGGGAAGAAGAGTTGGCGCAGACTTCTAAGTCACTTCACTTTTTCCAGTTATGGGTTGGGTGGATTTCTTCGCGCGCTTCTAGCACGAAATATAGTAGAATCGATCATATATGCAAAGGATAAAAAAAAACGGTATTTCTCAATTGAGTCAACATTATGATGTGGATAATTGACTCCTACGGTGCTCTAGATTCAGGATCTAAAAATTGATATGATCAGATGTGAAAAAACGATGGCACGTCGCTTTTGTCAAAATAGCTCATAAACGAAAAGATCCAGGTTAAGAGTGGTGAGCGTGGTTAGCTAGGATAACTACTAGGATTATGTTAGTTGACTTATTTTACTAAGACGACTCTACTAAGATGACTTTATAGTATCGTTTCAAAACAGGTCGGTTGTGGTGTAAAAAAAAGATAATATTTTTAGTGAATTGGCTACGGACAAGATCAATTTCTACCGTGGATTTTACGGTGGGGTATAATTTTTTGCTTAACATTTTTTTGTAGTTTTTATTCAAAGAAAAAATATACCACTGCGTAATTTAAAACTAAAAGGATTGTACCAGATGATTGACGTAACAAAAAACGGAATATTTTAATGTGAGATGTTTTTACATTTGTTTCGGTTTTTTATATACAATCTTTAAACATCATGAGGAGAAAGCTAAAGCACAAGGGATGGGTAAAATTTCCCAACCAAATGGGTACTTTTTTTTTCGTTTACTTTCGATCTTGTCTTGTCTTGTCAGGAGTTGATGATTTACAATAGTAAGAATGTTATAGCATATGGATGTGCCTCAGGGTGAATGCAATGATATGTCATGGGTCTGATATGTTCGTCACCGTGAGTTTAGAAGCGTTACCGGTAATATATAAGCGAACGTCACAAAGTGAAAATGTAGCAAGTTTTTTTTCTAGCGAAGTGAAAGCCATAGCACCATTTTGAGGGGGGTGATTTTTTGCTTGCGCTGCACTTCTTTTTTTACTTAGCCTTCCGATAAACCCAAAAGAAATCTTTGTGAGACTGCTGATCCACACGGACCAGCGGGAGGTAAATGGAATACATTTGCATCGCAAATTAGTGGGAATAAAATAAATTTTCGTCATTTACCTGGTGGGTTCTAATCGGCTTAGATCGGTTTACGCCTTTAAGGATGCATCATAGATAATAAAGAAACTAGGTATCCCGGATATGGACATGATTTTTTCTTTCAAGACTACATGTATTTTTTCATTGTTACTGTTATTGTCTCAATAAGAAGGAGCCTATTTACGCCATTACTCTATATGATTCCTCAAATGCATGCAGATGAAGAATTCTTTGTTTTAATCGTTTGGTGGCTGCGCAATATGTTAAAATTATCAATTTATATATACAGCATATATATATATGTATACAGCACTTATGCTTGATACGAAGCACGTATGTTACACAGTATCGCGACGCAGCTGTTGAGTATGATTGCTGCTGACTTATTCAGATAAATGTTACAGACTACGACCCTACGACAAACGAGTTAGTGATTATCCTGGGAAAATGGTGCGTCCATATTACTCCAATATGTGAAGATCAAATGGATGAATAATATGCTTCAAATGAGAGTTGCAAGTTCTGCTAGATTGCAATTTGTGCATCGCACAATCAGTACGGGCAGCAATCGCTAATTTCTTCCGTATTCCTCTGGCAAAGATGACGCGAAACCGGTTGGAGCCAGTTTTTCAGGACGCGTCATGCTTGCAAAAAGCTTCACGCGGTCAACCTAAGGGCTCGCTATTCTTTGGGGGGCATTCATACTAGCAAATCCCGTTCTTCGCGAAGGGTTGCCGGATATCCTTTTTCTTGGCTGCGAAAACATGCAAATGCGTATGTTGCCCAAAACAAATGAGACCAGTTCTGTTTTGTATTTCTTGTCTGTTCTCAACCGTCAAGCGAATCCGCGCAAGATAGCGGCGCCGAATACCGGATTGGACTTCAAATTGGCGTATTTCTGCAGAGTAGTTCTATAGTTGATAGAATTTGCAGTGCGATACAATCTGGATGAATTTCTTTAAAAATGGTAATGCAGGAAAAAAAACAAGTTTCGTAATAAGACTGGTATTGACCAGTTTACACGACAAAGAGTTCAGATTATTTCCCAGCAAACGGCATGAGGCTTTTAGACGTTGAGATATTTTCCTTGTGCTAGGACTTAGCCACGACCCGACCGCCGTATGCAGCGATTATATGGCGGTGTCGTTGGTGCACAAACGATATTACTGTATGAATGATGCGCAATGCAATAACTTCACTGCCAGTTAATGCAATTTTCCAAAACCGTTATCCTGAACGCAGGTTTGCACTTCCTTGCACAATCTATAAGTTGGGAAGAGCTTTGGATAATGAAGCATTGCCGCCAATTCTTTGTTAGGCGTAATATCTCTTTTGATGCCAAATTAGAGCACATTCAGCGAGGGCCAGTAGGGATCTGCAGATGCATTGTAAGGTCCCTTGATTTGTCGGGCACTTCCCTTCGGGTGAAAGCACGGGCGTGAAACAACGTGCGTTTGTCAATACAAACGTGTATAATCTGTGGGAAAAGCAGATCACTTCCGTGTTACAGTTTTCCTTCTTTTTCCTTACATTTCTCCTCCATTCGCCTTATGATGTTGGGTTTCGGCAATTTATTTCCTTAGGCTTACCTTTTTTCTCGTTTGCTCCATGCCCCGGCTTGTCCCCGTGATCTTGTTACACCGAATGTTGTGTACATTGTTAGAGGCTTATGCGAAGACCCGTCTACCTGAAAGAGTGGTAAGGCAGCCGTTGGTGTCTGCAAGTTTTTTGTGCAATTTTCATTTATTAGCAAGCTGGTTAGAGGTGACTTTCCTAGCGTACGTGCAAAAGGTAACAAACGAGGGGAGTGGCTTTGCAGATGTGCATGATCGTGAATGCGTATGGAGAAGAAATAAAATTAAAGGCATTGGTTGTTTTTTAAGATCGCAACAGCCAAGAGTTAAATTAATAGCTAAATTTAAGTAATAAAAATATGCTGAGAACTGTGTTATAGAACTCTAGTGGTAAAATATCCGCCTCCCAAGCCTTTTGGAATATAACTAATACGTAATGTGTAAAGACACGATAACTAGCACACTTGGTAAAACAGTATGAAAAGATTAAACGTGCTTCCAAGTACGAATAAGTAAGCATTATTTAAATTACTTATTCCAAACAACATACCAGGATTCTATGGTTAACTTCTCCTGCTAAACAGATAATATCGCCTCTGTCGACTGTACAATACTTGCAAAAAGTTCATAAGACGCACATTTTGGGTATGGGTTGTCGGGTCGTTTTTTGTCTATTCCAACGTTACGCATCATTGAATCCAAAATCCATTCGGAAGATGTAAAAGGTGTTCGACTACTTGCCTTTCCTAACGTGCAAAAAGAAACTGCACATTGCCGTTTCTTGTAAACCTCTTGCAGGCAAACCTTTGACCGTGATCCGGATGTGTGCTGTTCCAAAAAAGGGATGAAATTGGATCAAAATCACAGCACAAACAAACGCAATTTTCATTCATTTGAAATTTCTTCTACCTCTGCACATTAAGCCGCACACGAACCGCTTTCGTTCATAGATCCTTTCATTTGCAGTTGCGTGCTTGCTCTATTCAGCCCGAGGCGCAACGTGCAAACGGTTTATGTTGGTATATCTGTTTCGTGCTCCTGCTACAGCTGTAAAATTTGGCGGCTTTTGCGCAAGGGTAAAAGAAATCAAGCTAATTTGGTATCGAACTGCTTGAGAAGGTGTTTAGCAACATAGCTAATTTTGCTGATCTCTGAGCTAACATCTCTCTGAAAGTGTCTAAAATTTAGTGTAGTGACAATTTTTATGTGTTCTTTCCGAAAGAACAATTCAGTATCGCGACGTAAAAACTCCATTTCGTGGCACGTAACAAACGGCTTAGACGAAACACAGTGAATGATTGTGAGACAGCAAGTATGGAAGCTGTTGACAATAGAGACGCAGAATGTTCAAGGTTAATCGACACCCAAACTACAGACACCGGTGCAATGGAAAACGCAAGAAATGGTACGACAGTTCCTAAACCCACCGAGCCATGTTCCAAGGACAAGGGAAGACCTAACAAAGGTAACCCCTTTTTCTCGAACAGCTGAGTTTTTCGCGCGCAAAAGAGGCCTCAACGAGCATGCAGGAACATATCTCTTTACACGAGCAATTGCGTTTGCCAGCGAGACGGCAAGCTATTTAAGCTGGAAAGTGGTGCTGTGTGCAAGAACACGACGACCACGTTGTGTAGTGGTTGAACCGGATTTGCACGAAAATTCATTTGCTTTCGTTGTCCTAGCCAATGTCGGTTGTACCAGGCGTTTTAAACCGGGTGAAGCATGGGCCCAGACGTAGTTCGCGTAAAACCACCTCGCCACCGTTCTTATCGCGTGTGATGTTCTCATATGCTAGCCATGTACGTGCCCTACTGAGTGCTGATTCTACTGCCCAAGGGTTTGCCTTTGCTCACCCATACCTAACGCTTCGCTGCATTTGCATGATGGAAAGGGCTCAGGCAATGTTTTGAACTCAAAAGTCTGTGTATTGTGTTTATTAAAATTATGTGCAACTCGCTGCTTCTCCTTCCCTCTGGCGGTGTTAACGAAAGCAACGTAATTTGAAGAAACTAGTGGTTCCTTCTCGTCGACAATAAAGATGCGAACCCCCGTGGATAGGAGGCGTGTAATGCATTGGTGAAGTTTCGGTTCCACATCGAGATTCCGGTTGCGCTGGTAATCGTTCAATCAGTAGGGGTTTTGGTTTCGGTGCGATCCCGCGACGTGATGCCTTCTGGCATTGGAAAACCAAGGCCGGAGAACATGAAATTGCATGCATGATAAGAGATTTTCGCAGTAAGAGTATGTGAGTTCGTGTCGTTTATAGACTTGTGTTTTGAGAAATTTTAAATGATTGTGTTGCTTATCAGTAATTCGTATCAGACATCAGCAATGCATTGTATTGGGGGTTAGCATAAAAGACAACTCTTCTGTCTCAGATAAGGCAATCGATCGGCAGAAAGCGTTGAGTAGTCAATTCGGTTCAGTTCAAAACTACAACGAGCTCAGTAACTATGGTGGATCTTGCTAATTTTCTGCTTTCGCGAGTAGAACAGATCGATGACGGAACGACTTTGCGCGAATTGATTGATCGTCTTGTTGCTAGTGGGCCACAGGATACACCGATTCACGTGCTAGAGCTGGACTGTGTGGTATCTAGATACGCGGAATGGATGCGTCAAATGCCTAAAGTGAAGCAATACTACGCTATCAAAAGCAACGATGCGGACGCGATCGTTCATACGATCGCGTTGCTCGGTGGGGGCTTCGATTGCGCTTCTCAGCCTGAGTTGGAGCGAGTCCTTGCGTTGGGTGTTCCACCGGAGCGTATAATTTTTGCTCAACCATCGAAGAGTGTTGCGTCACTACACTTCGCTAACGAGAGACATATACGAACCGTTTTTGATAATGAATTCGAGCTTGAGAAGATCGCTAAATATCATCCAAAGGCTGAGTAAGTAAACGCTTGTAAATTCGATGGCCTTATCTCATAATGATACAAGCAACACCATTATGTCCAATAGGTTGCTTCTGCGATATCGATATGATTCAAGTAACAGTAAGATAAACCTAGGCGCTAAATTTGGCTGTAACCCAGGGGAGGAAGCTCAGCAGCTGCTAAATCGAGCGCGAGAATTGAAATTGAACGTGGTAGGATGTTGTTTTAACGTTGGTTCCATGAGTTACGACGCTAACGTATTTTACGAGGCCATCCGTGCTGGACGTGCAATCAGTGACTATGCGGCGTCTATTGGGTTCAAGTTTCGTGTACTGGATATTGGCGGAGGATTCGTTGGTGATAGAAATGATTCGATCGCTCGGTATGCCGAGATGATCAATAGGGGCCTGGAGGAGTTTTTCCCGGACAGCTCTATGGAGGTATTTGCCGAGCCAGGACGTTACCTGTGTGCTGCTGCAGTGACGAATATCGCCTCGGTTCAGGGAAAGCGATATATCCGCGAGGGTACGGCAATTCGCAGTGTGGCGTACTACTTGAACGACGGTATTTACGGCACGTTTTACAGTGCCAAGTATCGGGGAATGGCTCTCAAGATTGTGGTATGGAAATCTCCCGACCGCTGTGGGCCTGAACGGGATTCTACCCTTTTCGGACCCACTTGCGATGGTAACGATTACTTCGCGGTCGGTTTACAGCTACCTGAGCTAGATATTGGCGACTCACTGGTGTTCGATACAGAAGGTGCGTACTCGAGTGTGAATTCATGTCGCTTTAATGGATTCCATCTACCAAAAGTTGTGCCATATATGCGGCAGAGTGTGTCTGAGTTGTTTCAACAAATTGACGCAGTCAAAGAGGACACCAAGCAGGTTCAAAAAATTCTGCTAAACTCCGAGTATTTGAGAATATTCGCTAAAGTCCCCGAAGTCATTTCGTTCCACACGAAATAAACCACAAGTGTTTAAGAGAACCGTATAGTGTACAACGAACTACAGTTTTACACAACGTAACACGAAATTATTAAAAAAATTACAATACACTTCTTACTTTTTTATATTGTTTAAATAAAGCTCAAACACAGACACGTACATTCAGACTTAAACAAAAATCATCCTTCACCCTGCTGTGACGTCCTGCGAGAGTGTTTTTTTAATGACGTCATTTTAAAAAGCCTTCTACTACTCGTGCAAAAGGGTGACCTTTATGAAATTGAACTGCTGCTGATGTTTACCGATCGCAACCGCCTGATAATGTCACGAATTTCAGTAATATGCTTTATTATTTAAATTTATACTCCCCACCCCACAGGAGGCATCTGGACTCTACCATGGACTGACCTACGAAACGTGGGAAGGAATAGAAACAAGGCACGCTCACGAGGGTTAAGCACAAAATGTGCCTATTCCTTTCGTTCCTTTTTACCGGCTTAAACGCACGCGGTAGAATTGTTTCGTATTTCTACGGTTGATCTTGGCTTTAATGGTACAGGGGCTTTGCGGTAAGCCACGGGTACCGATAGGTAACCGCATGGTAATGTCCCTTATTCTCACTGTGCACCATATGCGCTTGTTCCATCGGCGCGACAGTGCTCCTGGTTCGCTGGTGCGGGTAGAGGTAGACCACGCGTATAATACGCGATAAGATCTCTGTACCGTTTCCATATGCAGGAGCACCCAGGTGTAGCGGCGATCGGTTCAGTGAAAGCATTCGGTATTGCTCTTTGCCAGTTTAATCGTTATACCAAAGCGGTCACAGATGGGAGCAGATGATGTACACATCACGCACGCTTTGTGTCTTGTGGAGTACTGTTCTTAAGTACTTTCATTTTCGTAAGCGTTTTTATTAATCTATATCATATTCTAGCACTGCATTGTTCAGAATCAGACATTCTTGCTACACTAAAGCTAAATAACATGGTCAATTGAAAGCAACTTAACCTAACGAAACACGCACTTGGGATAATTCGTTTACTCAGCGGGAAACGGGATTATTTTTTATCTGGAATCCATGAGTAAACCAGTTGGGCTTCTAGAAAACGAGTGTTCTAAGCAAAAAATACTCATCGACTAACGATCACAATGCATCAGTATATCAGTTCATGTTTAAAAATTTATCTAAGGTGCACTGTATCAGTCATATTCGTCATTACACGTTAGCATAGAGTGAACCTCGAATATTCGTAAACCGCTTGAAGATCGATCCGCTCGTTGCTAATATAATTCTACCATCACAAAGGTTGTGCAATGATATAAAAGTTTAAGCAAATAACTATGCTCACGTGCTGGAATTGCTGTTAATATTTCCTTTTCAAGTAAATAAAAAACCATACAGTCCTGTGCAATTTGAATCAATATTTTTATTTACCTGGAAGTGCAAGATGGATGTGTAATTGTGTGAATGTATGATGTTTTTTTATGAAAAATATGCTCAAATAGATATGCTAGGCACATACAAAACAGTCAAATGCTTATGCAAAAGGACAAAATGTCGTATGCAATAAAAACGAGTTTTGTTACAATCGTTTCAAACAGCTAGCTCTAAAAATAAAACAAAAGAGAACAGAAAAAAATGTCCCAAAATGAATAATTCAGGCTGCCAACGTAACAGTTGGTCAGTATTTTCCTACGACCACGAGTGAGCTAGCGCAAATGTTACAGAATGTTTTTTTAAGAAAAGCGGAACCCTGAAGAAATTGTCTACAATAAACACTTGTTCGCCTTTTTAAATGGACTGCGCCCTCCTTAAAGTGGATGACTTTTACGATCTGTCAATAAATAATCAATTACGCGCTCGTTTCAAGGTTCGACGTAGGTCTATTACGAGCCTCGTCCAGCTGCTGTGATGTTGCTGCCAGCGATGAAATATCGAGCGTTGTCGCGAATGGTGCATGCGCTGTGGCGTAATTCTGTAAACAAAATATCACAAACCAAACATGCAACGGCTGGGTCGGACGACACGGAAATCCGTGATGCAGGTGGTGGATAGACGACCTCGTGAAAAGCTCATCAAGATAGAGTTCAAAACGAGCCAACGAACCATTGAGTATGTCCTTCATCTGTGCTTCACTCTTACGTTCGCCTTTGTCCCACGAACTATAACCGTTTGTTGTCGGTTGATCAGGATGTGAACCTAAAGAAGGTGGAAGGCGGAAATAAAGACGAACTTACGAAACCCACACAACATGCACATCTGATATCTTAAAAGGACTGCACCTGCTGTCAAATCGTGGAAGTCTTGCTGAAAACGTTGTATTTTTTTTTCATCCAAGCTAGCTGGTTTTTGACTTGGCATCGAATCCTACTCGATCCTCAATTTTTCTGTTTGAAGTGTGAATGATTTGATCAACGCGTTATGATACGGCTGTATGGCAAACCGTTTGTTTTCAGCTTGTTGCACTATTGAAAGGTTGCAAAGCATCGGCAAACGTCAATATTTAGGGTTCTTATCAAGGGTTTACGGTGACACAATGGCACTGAAGAGTTTGTGCAGTTTTCTTTGGCAGAGGGCAAAACACTCAACCCGCACCGACCAGCAAGCGGTAGAGGTATCATGCTGGTAGATTTTAGAATGTGAAATGAGGAAAATAGTAACGGCTTAGCAGCGGAATGGGTGCTCTAGCACATGGTTTTGTATCCCAGACCATGTGCTGCATAAACGGGGGTAACTTTTAAGCATTGGTCGCTACAGTCCAACAGCTGACATTCATAAGTAAGGTTGAGCCAGTTGATGTTCGGTGGAAGAGGTGTAACCTGTTTGTCGAAGGCCTTTGGAATTGTTCTCTTTTCATACGGCATGAGAATATTGTCCTTTGAAAAAAATTTTTAAGTTTTTTTTCACATGTGTGGCAAATCCTCGCAAGAAACGGTTGATTTTCTGCACTTGACGGTGAAAATAAATTATATCTGCACTTGACACAATTTCTATGCGTTTCTCTGCGATAAGCCTTTGCACAAATGCTTTATGAAAATCATGCCCTTTTCCTGGTTTAAGGACTTAATTTATAATGCGTAATTATGCTTCAATATGATAGATTCCTTTACGCTTATTTTAGACACATTGATACAATAAAATCGAACGTTTGCATCTGCAGCCAGTAGGACAATGGCAGATGTATTGTAATTAACAGAATTATTGTAATTAAATCAAAATTACAGTTTTTGTCTAACACTTAACCTAGCACAAAAAATTAATATGCTGTAAAATGTGCAACTTAGGAGCAACTAAATCAATGCATTTCAACCTTTGCTAACCATATACATTGTAGTTGAGAAACATTGTTTGTATTTGTTGTTTTTTTAATTTTGGGAAAATAATTTACTCCGAACTAATTAACTGCTATGCTGGCCTAAAAAAGTATTTCATAGAAATATAATGTTATTATATTGATTCGATTTGTGCCTCTAGTATACGAGAAAAATTATTATTATTCCAAAATCTAACAAAACACGTTCACACCGGCAAGTGCCCATTCTACATCGGTTGACAGCTCTCCGAGCCCAATTTCAGAAGCATCGAAGCTTTAACTTGAACGCATTACAAAAGGAAGCGACAAATTTTCCTATGGCTGCTTCATTTTTCTTATCTAGATCCCATCACTGTGGCAATACACTGAGTCGTGTATAATTGCTCAGTGTTTGGGGTTCGCATAAGGGGTATTATTAATTTTTTGTTCGCTCGCGATCGTTTTCCCACGACTACGGTAGTTTTATAGCTTAGTTTGACTTCATATGAAGAAGAAGCATTATTTTAACTGTGTATGATTTTTTTTTCTTTGCACGTGTTCGCCTTTCTAGATCATAATGTTGAAGTGGACAGTTACGAAGCGTTCGGACCCGAGCGGTAGAGGCAGCTTACCGCAAGGAAAAGTCTTACTGCAGCAACGTCGCCACGCCAGGCGCTCCCTTGGCACTTTAAGCGAGCAGATAGCAACAGCATCGAAGGATGTAGCTGCAAATGAAGGTTCAAGGAGTTGTAACCCTAGAATGCGCCGATCACTTGGAGTATCTCTTCAGGTAGATTGTGCGAATTACGACAAAGAGAATCAATGTATCACATCTACACCACATCCAATGTCGGGACGACCCACGAGTTCGCCATACTCGATAGCTTTGCGTGACGTTAGCAATATTACGCCCAACACTACATGCTGGCCGTTGAACACGACTCCTCAGGGACGCAAACGATCGTTGGCAGCTTCACCAGGATCCTCGTCCATAAAAATGGTTTCCAAGATGGATCTCGTCGAAGGTGTCCGACAGCCGTATGCCACCACGCTGCCAACATTCGACATAGAGTACTCCCCATGCGGGGTAAAGAATCTTCCTTTCGTGGCGTTACGAGGGCTGGGGTTAGCCGAGTTCGAAAAACCGGGTCGATATTTTGCAACCGATGAAGAGCAACCGATGGCGAAACGGACAAAAACTGACGCGAATCCGTCCAAGAAGGATGACTTTCCAGCGCTACCCAAAGACGACCAGATAAATTCCTGCTTGACTCCTTTGTCTTCGAGACTGAACGATATGCGTTTTAACAACATCAACTTCAAACGGCCTTTTTCCATGGGAAAAACGATCAACAACAATCATATGGCAGCAACGCTTCCACCAGTGCCATCTGCTTCGGTCGATGCCGTCGAGGATAACGAGCTGTCGCTAAACTCATCGGAAATGGGTGATCTAACGCTCGACAAGATGATCGATGCAATTTTGGAAAGCGCGAAAAAAGACTCGCGGTGGACGACTCCGCGGCCTAAGCGATCATCGAGCATCAAATCGAAACAATCCAAAGGATCCTCCCCCACATACACGCCCGCCGATGACCCTGCCGCTGACTTGTACTTGGAACAACGCATCTCAACTCGTTTATATCGCCAAGAGAAAGAAACGACGATCATCCTTGAAGAGACGAGCCACGTTAACGAGCGGGAGGTGAAAACGCCAGATTCAGCACATGAAACACGCTCCATCGTGAGTGTCAGCACAGCAAAACCTGGCTTTGTGAGGCAATCCTTTGGTAAACTGTTAATGGCCAGTCCTCTAGAGGCAGCGTGTCACTTGCGTCGCCAAAAGGCCGTTCGAAGAAAGCACAAACTGGAACAAGGTGGCGATGGCGCCCGGCAAGATGTCCAGTGTGTTGAGATGTCAATCGGACAAACTGCTCATGAAGCTGCAAGTCCCGATACGCCGTACGTGCTATGTAGCCAGTCAAAAATAGAACACTTAATGGGGATGCAAACACCTCCTATACGAGACGGTTTACTGGAACAAGAAATGGAAAGTCAGCAGCGTCAGATGTTGTCAGGCAATGCCACACCCAGCATACGTTCAATCGATCCACAGAGTACTTCCACGCCTACGGGAGGATCGGTCGAAAAAAGCAAAAAATGTCTCGTATTTTCACCCGCGCTTAGCGAAGCTTCGTTGGAAAAGCGCCGCTCTGTTGCCTTTTCGACGACTTCTCGATGTTCCGGAACGAGCGCTGTGGAGCCGGCAAGCACAAACACCAGCGTACGGGGGTCGTTGGAGCTTAACATCTACCTTGACCAAGATCGACGATTGCAAGTACACGGTGAGTGGTGTATGGTATGGCATCGTTGAGGCCGTTTTAGTTATTCATGTTGTATTAAACTACGGCATGTGTACGATTCGTATGACCATAGCTGAGTGCATTGCATATTCATGTGCGCCTATGTATCATTTATTCGTAGTTATCCGTTGCAAGGACCTCCAGCGAAACAGCTCTGCAAGCAGCGCCGGAAACTGCAATGGTATTAATGCGTACGTCAAGGTAGCATTGATCAATTTGTGTAACTCTCAATCGGCCCAATCCGAGATGGGATTCCAGCGAACTACGGTGCACCGGAACTCATGCAGCCCCTACTTCGATCAACGGTTTCAATTCGAAATTCACCCACACGATGATCGGCGTGTCCAGCTAGCGGTATGGCATAGGGATCGAGAGTGCAAGTAAGTGTTAAGTACCCGGTTAAGTATGCATAGCGATGACATTTAACAGAGCGATGGCTGGCTGCCAGCACTCAAATGTTTAAAATCGAATTTGTTCTACGCGTTGAAGGCAAGGAAAATCTAGGAACAAACAGCCTCTCAGAGTCGGTGCTCAAGCTCTCATTCGCATTCGGATTCGCATTTGCGCATGTGTCCGTTTGCGGTAGTCTGGATTCGGATGCGTAGCCCATTTTCTCGGGGCCATACATTCGTGTCGCTGTTGCCTATGCAGCAAGTCGTGCTATAGATGTGATTCTAGTTCCGGGTTTGAACCAGTTCGTACTTAGTGCTCCTTATAAAACTCTACCAGGAGCAGATTATATGGTGCGTTTAATTAATTAGCATTTCTCGTACGTATGTTGCTTGTTGAATTGCTTTGCAGCTCGTTGCTTTGGAGTACCAGCTTGATGGTGGATTTTACAATGGAATACCGCAAGGAATACCGCAACATTTGGATGTGTTTGTGTAGCTGTATCCTTTTGCGAGAGTGTGGTAGTGCTATTTTTAGTACACCGTGCGTAACTGCATAAAACGATTAACGTCCTATGAACGTGATGTTGCATTTAAAGGAATATCGAAAACGGGAACATGAAACTATGAGTAAATTGGATGATTTTAATTGGCTAGGTTACTGACCATTGTATGCCTGCAGTACCTGTGAACCGAGGTGTCAATGTCAATCTAGTACCTGGCTGTAAAATGGTGTCAATGGTGTCGTACCCAAGGAATGCAGTGCATGGAGGCGCAAATAAGAAAAAAACAAGTGTATTTAAGTCAAAGCATATTATATGCAAAGAATATGCTAGATTTTTTCAAAAAGAGTAAATGCTTCGCATCGAATTCTAAAGGCAAAACGTTTTACCAGTGTCTATCGGTGTGTGAGTGTGTATTTTGTGATTTTACGTATACTCAGTATTATCTTCAGAGGGGTATCCTGCCGAATTAATACAGTATGCTTCCAAAGCGCCTGCGCTTCTACACAGCTAACTGCTGATGTATATTATTGTCCACGTGTATAAGTGTTCGACAGTAGCAGCTTCAACAGTTATAATAGTTCAGCTTTATATAATCGTTTGTTCAAAAAAATCAAACTGGAATTTCAAAATGCTCTCAACAGATTTATTTGTAATTAATAAACGAAAAATGGCTTCTACAAATGCGAGCAACTAAATAGTCGTGAATTGAATGATATTATTATACTAGGCCATCAGTGCAAAGATAGTTTGAGTTGTTGCTATAATATTATAAAATAGACAAAAGAAAAATTTTGATCCCTAGTTAATGGAACTTTGGAAAGAATCAAACCAAAGATAGTAACAGCAAAACAAAAAACAAAAGTTGGCAGAAATGCTTTTAAATTTTCTTTTGAGCTAATTGTAAAAAGTATAATCATAATCATAATCTATTGAAAACAGCATTACAAAAAACTTGCAAAGGCTCATACTGGTTGTGACCGTGCGTTTGGTGAATATTTAATATCTTAGTATCCTAGTATCTTGTGAATCGATTTATCAATCGCTTTAAGATGCTATTCTGTTTCGTTTAAAGATATATGCACAAAGTGAAAAGTATAAGTAAAAACTAATGTTTTATAAATATGTTTGATTTATCTACATAACAATATTTTCAACTGTTGCTATATTTGTGATTTTATACAGAATATTCGTTATGTAACTACACCATTCATTGATGCATTCTAAACTTTTGGTTTTGTTTTAAAGGTTCTTTAGTACTGCCTTACAACACGAGTTTGAGCCTTTATTGGCGAGTGAATCAAATATAATTTGATAAGTTCAGTATAATACATTATTGATTGAAATTTAGTACCTATCCATCTTCCACTACCTTATTTACCGACAGTATTGAGTAATTGATTATTATTGATCGTCGTGTAGCTCTTTTATGATCACAGGGGAATATTTATCCCCAGGCTTACCAGGCTTGCAAAACCCGTGTCAAACTAAACAAAAGTTTCGTAATCATCATACTAACTTACGGTTATCAATATTTGCGTTAATTTAATTTCCTTATGGCCTGGGGTATCATACACCTTTTTATCACTATCCCTAGGAACTTTATCATTCTGATTCCTTTCCATAGATTGAGTAAAGCACACCTCATTTAGCAATTTCATTTATCAATTCGTATCACATCTCAAATCCGGGTGCTAAGGTGATCTCAATAAGTGATCATATTGTCATATTCTTTTTCATTTTAAATTCATAGCAAATGTGGCCTTCGATTGAAAAACATATGCACTCGATGTGCAATCTACCATCTACCAAGGTTCGCCGTAAATCATTCAAGAGGCTATTGTCATATCAATGATGATAAAAAAAACAGCAGAAATAAAGCATCGATATCGATAGTACGCGAACAGTGTTCTACGTAGTGATGATACTCGATTGTATCAATAGGATTTTTTTCCTAGTTATTACTAATTGCAGCAATAGGGAATAGGGACTGTAACGAGGACAAAGCTAAAATCTATGGTTCAAATGGGTGTATCAAAAGGCACGTAGAGTAATGGTAACTAATTCTTCAACATCATGTTCAGTTGATCAAACGAGATTTATCACTGCTGTTGAGGTTGTTGGTGGTAACAAAATTTTAAGCTCATCGTTAAAAGGTGCAATCTCCACGTGAGTTATGTAACCCTATGCCTTGAATGGCTATTTTAAAATGTCTAATTTATTTAATTCTATCCTCATGTACGCTATGCGCATCTGTAAATCAATCTGAAACTCTAGCTAAAACCATTGTAATATAATGAATTGATCTTATGTTCTTTTTCATTCTATGTTCAATGTTTGGATGTTGTTGTTTTTATATACCACATAACTTAAAGTTATTGCGTGCATAAAAAAATCGAAAAACATTACTCCCTGTGCTAGAAATTTGTGTGAGCTATGACGCTCAGTGTATCATTTAATTACATCTGGACGCTTGTCTCAGTCTGTCTAATAATTGATATGCAACCTTTAACGTGATGTAATTACGATGTTTTTGCTCGTATATTTTAGGCAGGTATTCCTGCCGATAAGTGAGTTGGTTTGTTTGGTTAATTCTAATTAATTTCCATCCCGTTGATTTCGTTCTAATGTATATTAAGAGTAATACCTGCACTTATCATGTACTCTCGAATAGTAACCGTTTTAAATGTATGTGTAAACATTTTAACATAGACTTAAAGCATCGTATCAAGTCGGCCTGCGATTAAGATAAGCATCTTAAATAAGCTGCATATTGAGTAAATTAGATAAGAAAGTTTTTTTAATTTCTCAACTTCTCCAGCAACCAATAATAGAATTCGATGTACGGGAAGAGTTGTTCGATATAATGTTAAATGTTCACGAATATACTATGTTTGATGGATTTGCAGATTGATTTATCTGTGCGCTTATGCTGTAATATATCTTCTTTTTTTTATTTTTCAGGCGTAGTGAATTTCTAGGATGTATGTCATTTCCGCTAAAGCATGCTACTCATGGTCAGGTATGTGCACAAGTTTAATGTACTCATGGTCACGCGATTTCATGTGCTGTCGTTTTCATCCGTTACTTGTTATAGGTCATTAATGGGGCGTACCGCTTGCAACCGCAATCGTGTCTGACGAATCCTTCCCCGCCGATATCAGAAACAATGTGCGAAAACTCTCATTCGAGCATGGACGAGCTAGTGAGTGTGGAGGATAGCAGTAGCGCGAGAGCTACTAGTACTGTTACCTCTACGATGGTGTCATCGACTACTGGAACTACTGCGGCAGCATCCGGTAATGCAGTTGGAGAACAAATTAGCCTCAGCAAGAAAGCTCTTCATCAGCGCGATGCAGATGAAAATCTGTTCCTACGTTTTCTTGAACTTGATCCGTCCCCTGATGGAACGTCAGGGACCGGTGTCAATCTTCCAACACCGGCCACTCCTCGGCGCAGTTCAGTAAGCGCGGGCGGCTCACAGAAAGCAGCAGGGGCATCTTCTGCTGGTCGGACGCCGTTCACAATCACTAAGCGCTTAGCACGCTCCGGCGACAGGGGGTTTGGATTTTCTATTGTTTGGACTCACCCTCCCCGAGTGGAAAAAGTAGAAACAGGCCTGTCGGCGGATCGTGCCGGAATTCTGCCCGGTGATTATGTGGTGTTTGTCGATAAACATAATGTGGTGACAATGCCAGAACAAGACGTGCTGAATCTGATTCGAACTCAAGGCAATACTTTATTGTTGGAAATTTTCCGGCGCCCGCAGCCGACGTGCGGTCAGCAGTTGCAGAATCGAAGCAATGGTCTACGTAATATTTCGTCCAGTCAATCGTCTGTACCCGTCCTTGGAAGTGTGAGCAATACTGCGATAAATATTACTCCGTTCCACGCGTCCACAGGTGTAGCCTTGCCACAGACGGACGAAACAGAGCCTTTCCGACGAACTGCACCGTCCCCGTTCGGTGTGGCACGGTCATCAACGGCTTGTTCCAATATTTCCATCGAAACCGCTAAGCGAAAACTACACCTTCCGCAGGTTACATTTAGCAAAGAGGTAGGTAAGGGTGTTATCGTGTAGGATGTTTAGACAAATAAGCAAATCGAAAGATCTACAAACATGCGCGCACATGGATGTAGAGCACCTTACTAATTGATAAACGGTCGAGGATGCCTCAGTGAAATAGAGAACACAAAACATATTTGTTAACACTGCTACATTCGAGCGATTACTAAACACTGCGGTATACCGAAAACTGTGGTTAATCAATAAGAAGCGCAAAAAAACTGTACATACAAATAGACACGATGAACGTTTTACACTCGTATCAAATAACGTTGGAAAACTACGCTTAATTAATTAAGGATTTTGCAAATTATCAAATTAAAGCATAGCTAAGCAAATGTTGCAAGAAACATCACATTACCTAGCTCAGTGATGCATAGCTGAAACGAACTATTGAATAACATAGTAACACATAAGTACTATAACGAATCTTGAATTCAATTTCGGAGCCACGGGTGCGCACGTTATTGACAACGTTGCATTTGGCCTTTAGTTGTACGGTTTAGGTTCTTTACTTTTTTTATTGTTTTTCGACGTACCACATACTAGTTTCCTGTATATCACATTACTAGTGCGATTAAAGTAGACCAGGAGCAAACAAAATTAATTCATATAAACCATCGGTTTTCCAAAGGGACGATTTTCGTAGAAAATTGCAATAATTGAATATAACCCGTCGATTTGGCTCATGTGTAGTTGTTGAAGAGCGATTGGACAATGTTGCGAAAATTATCATAAAGACCATTGACCGCAAGGTAAACTTTACGGGTACGTATAAATGACACATATTGCAGAAAGGTCAATTGAAAGATGTCCACTCGCAAGCTTTAGAAAGAAGAAAATCAAAATTAAAATTTAACTAGCCTCTTGTTTTGTTGTGAGAATTGTTGTTTTGCTGTAATAGAAATTGTCTTTTAGATAGAAATTTGTAAAGCCGATGGATGTCTAACATTGAGACACAACGAATTGATTAGTTTTATTGTGCATTTATTAAGTTTTTTTTCTCTTTTATTACAAAATGTTGTGCCACATTGACACGACTGTCAATTCTCTACAATACGCAAACAAGTTTATGCACTAAGATGATGCACTAGGTACACTGAATCTATTAACAATACAATAAGTTTTACGAAAGACAAGTCATCAAAGACTATTAAAGAGCTCCCGCTACATTTTTTTTCATCTACGTTTCATGTTTTAGGTTTTATTTAATTTATTTATCATAGTAGAGATTTTTATTTATATTTAAATTTTTGTTTCAATGATTACTGTAAATAAATTTCCAATTTGTATTACAAGCATAGGTTTGTTATGTGTTGCCATTTTACCATTTAAAATTTCACACTTGATTGTTTGGGTTTGTTAATTGTTATTGATTTTTGAGTTACGCTAGGCCTTTGAAGTCGGAAAATTGATTCCAACATGCAACCCACTATCGACTAATTAGATAACTTACGTGTTGACGCTCACAGTATCGCGAAAGTAAGATATACCAAGCAATCCATAGCATTACAGTACACTTTCATTCGGATTGATATAAATATTATAATTTTGTTACCGATTCATCACTAATCAACAGCACGGGTTACTTTATTGAATTTTGCGTGGTTTCGTTTTAAAGCGCTGTATGATATAACTCATCAAACATCAACTTGTTTCTAGCCATGCCTGTGCCCTCGAACTAGGCCGGCTCCAAATCCAACTTGAATATTGTTTCTTAGAGGACCTTGCATTCGAATACCCCCTCCAACACTTGCACTCGCCCTGGGTATGCCACCACCAATTTGGGCACCAAATCCGGCTTGAATTCCTCCTCCAAGTGGCCCGCGAATTCCAATGCCAAATCCAAGTCCTCCACTTATCCCACGGTGATGATGGTGATGGTGGTGATGGTGGTGATGGTGGCCATGATAGCCATGATGGCCATGATGGCCATGATGGCCATGATGGCCATGATGGCCGCCAAACTCTTCTGAAGAATGACGGCGTCTCAGACATCCACCTGAGCGGCCTCCCCAATTGATGGACGATGGGGCTGCTGAAGGTTGAACGACGATGGACGGGGTTTGTTTTGTAGTAGCATTCATCGTTGATATCTGCTGCATGATTTGTTGGGTCAGTTGCAATAAGCTTTGGTTGGATGCTGTAATCAATATGAACTGCCCGTTGATGTTGATGATTATAGAGACAGAAACTGTTCCACCAACAGCGCTTGTAGTTGTGGGGGCAACTGTGGTAGTTGTACCCGTCGCAGGGGTAGTAATAGTGGTCGTTGTACTAGTCGATGTAGTCGTTGAGCTACTGCTAAGACTTTGAATAATTGAATTGATCGTTGCTGTATCGGCGGCATCAACAGTAATGATCGCTAGAATAAATAGTTTTAATTGTATTGTTGATGCGTTAACATGTGGGTTAATACTTACATCCGCCAATATTGAAAGACACGGTGCTTCTAATTCCAGGAGCAGAAGTAGTTGTCATGGCGACAGTAGTCGAAGAACCTGACAGAGCCGCATTAATGGCATCAATAGTAGCCTGGTCACTGGCGGAAATGCTTATAATGCCTTAAATATACAGAACAAGTTTTTGAAATATCGCAATTCTTGAATCAATGCCTATCTCGTGACATACTTCCATTAATGTTGAACGTTACAGTTCCAGTAGGAGCGGAGGTTACTGTGGTCGTTGCGGCAACTGTAGTAGTTGTAGGGATTGCAGTAGTCGAAGTAGGGGACACGGCTGTGGTTGTTACGGGAACTGTAACTGTCGTGGGGATTGCTGTAGTTGATGTAAGGGGAGCGGTTGTCGTTGTTGCTGCTATCGTGGTCGTTGTTGCTGCTGTCGTGGTCGTTGTTGCTGCTATCGTGGTCGTTGTTGCTGCTATCGTGGTCGTTGTAGGAATTGGGGTGGTTGATGTCGATGCTGCCGTAGTTGGAGCGACTGTAGTAGATGCTGTAGCAACGGTGGTTGTTGTAGCCCCTGAGCCTCCACCGAGAATACCTGTACCCAGTAATCCATCCGTAGCGCCAATGCCCGTTCCTAATAGTCCACTCGTGGTTCCTGTACCGAGAATTCCTGTTCCTAGTAATCCATCAGTAGCGCCAAGACCCGTTCCTAGCAATCCACTCGTGGTTCCGGTACCGAGAACACCTGTGCCTAGTAATCCATCAGTAGCGCCAAGACCCGTTCCTAGCAATCCACTCGTGGTTCCGGTACCGAGAACACCTGTGCCTAGTAATCCATCAGTAGCACCAAGGCCCGTTCCTAGCAATCCACTCGTGGTTCCGGTACCGAGAACACCTGTGCCTAGTAATCCATCAGTAGCACCAAGGCCCGTTCCTAGCAATCCACTCGTGGTTGCGGTACCGAGAACTCCTGTGCCCAATAACCCATCAGTAGCTCCAACACCCGTTCCTAACAATCCACTCGTGGTTGCGGTACCGAGAACTCCTGTGCCCAGTAACCCATCAGTAGCTCCAACGCCCGTTCCTAGCAATCCACTCGTGGTTGCGGTACCGAGAACTCCTGTGCCCAGTAGCCCATCAGTAGCTCCAACGCCCGTTCCTAGCAATCCACTTGTGGTTCCACTACTCAGAACGCCAGTTCCAAGCAATCCCGAGGAGCCACCAACTCCAGTTCCTAGCAAACCTCCTCCTCCCAGCTGTGGGCTCGCTTGCAGCGATACAAATAGCTCCAACAACACAATAATAAAAGTTAGTCGCATGTTTCCTAAGTCCGTGCGTACCGTCCGATCTATGGTAGAGTCCGTCGGAAGTAACGGTTTTCGGGTACAAGGAAACAAAATAAGTTCGTACTAAGTGCCGTCTGGAGCAATTTTTTGGTTTATATACTAATCCATCCTGTTTCCGTAATGCATTCAAAAAGATCCGGATAGAGAACCTGAATGACAACTATTGTCTTAGAAAAAACGGCTTACAAAGATGGTTTTGTACGTTTCATATGTATAAGCAAACGAACGGATCTTGTAATGAATATTTTAATACTATGAATTGAAAGACAAACAGATCATTCAAGAGGTGTTCCGTGCATACTAAAACTTCAGAGAGCAAATGTTGTTAGAATCCGGTTAGCAAGTTTTGAGATTATCGTTTTACTATTACTGTTAGATACTATTTGATTAAGCATTCACTTCAAAATCATTGCTGTTTTCGGAACGAATTAGTTCTTTATGAATGAAATTGTAAGCATAATTTTACATAGAGCTTTAAGCAGAATGAATATTTTTTTTCCAGTCGAATGTTTTTACTTCTATCTTAATTTTGTACCTTTTAAATATATTTAGATAGGAACATTTAACCAAGTCAGCTCGGGATAAGGCTCTCTGTGGCTGTTGGAAGGAAATGGCTTTCAGCTCACAAATAATTATCCAAATCTAAATACGGTCAGGCCGTTCTTATATAAATAACAAATAACAAGATCATTTAAATTTGAAGAAATGGCGCTAATGTTAAAACAATACAATTTCTTTGTAAAACATATAAAGTGAACTTATGAAGCATTGATTTCCTCTTTGTTCGTAGTCAATTGTTCAGCAATTTCCTGACGATCACCGTCGAAAGTTCCTCTACCAGCTGATTAGCCGTGAACAGCATTTTATCAATGCCATCAACTTTGGTATTGAGCGATTTGTCAATCCACTACGCGAACGAAAAGACTTAATCTCACCGAATGATCACAAAACTCTGTTTCAAAACATTGACGAGGTATAGTTTTAAGGGTAAATAATGTGGTTAGAGTCTGCTAACTATTTCAATTTCTCGTACCATAGCTGTCTCGAATATCAGAAGATATAACGGAACAAATTACACAGGACGAGACCGAGCCACAAATCCATTTTGCTTCCCGTGTATATCTGTCTAAAAGTACTGCACTATGTGCGGCATACAGGAAGTATTGCAATGGGCTAAAGAAAGCCGATTGTGTATTGGTAAGTGATACATGTTTGTCTATCCGATGAGTGTGCACTTCCACAGTTGTGTATCAATGCCGGTTACAGGTGAACAAGTCGAGGAATTCAAACTGTGATTTCATGAAATTCATTACGGAGCCACCTGTACCACGAAAACGTCCAGATCTAACTACATTCATACATCGACCGCTTCAGCATTTTAGAGAAATTTTAAAACAAATGCAAATGATAGCCTCTCATTGTCGCGTAGATAGCGAAGAACATAATAATTTCACCAACATCATCAGTGAGCTCCAGGTGAGGTTAATTACATCGTACAATCCCGTCGGAATCCTGTTTTCTATATAACCACTCGGTGGTTTGACTTTTCAGACTGCGTACCGTGAAATTACTGTAGGAGGTGGTCTTATGGAACCGATCGGCGAAGGACGTCCTCTTTTAACTCTGCAAGATCTCGAGGCAAGAATGGTGTTTACCAAGTGCAAACCATTCCAGTTAGCGTCGCATGGTAGGCAGTGGATTTTTGGTGAGTAAGCAAGCTAAAAGTCGGCTTATTGTGATGTTGGCTATGTTTGAAACACCGTTTTACTGCACAGGTGGTGATCTTTCTCGTGTTGAAAGTCGGTCGGTAAAACCATACTGGACTCTGCTGTTCAGTGATATATTGCTCTTCGCGAAAGTGAGCCGAGACCGTGTGCTTTTTATTACAGAGGAGCCAATAGCATTGTCAACAATTACTGATTCGTGTTTCAACATTCGCAAAAAATGTAAGTTTTGAATTGCTCTATTATTGCGGTAGAAACTAATCACTGATATAGTGAATCACTGAAGCATTAGGCTGCATTTTTGTGCATGTTTGGATTGCCTCTCAAGCTATATCAATTTGTGCTATTTCAGGTACTGAGTTTCGCATCACCATAGACCCTAATGGCCGGCAAATCGAAAGTCCGACGGCACACTGTGCCCCAGATCTATCCCGCACTCCGAAGAAAAATACAAAAAAACGTCACATTTTCCTCCGGGCGCCATCGACCGAGTTGAAAGCAGTATGGCAAAACTTACTTACTAGACAAATGTAGGTATTTTAACCTATCGTACTGAGCGGTTAGACGCTATTATCGAGTCCGTATATCAAGGCACAGCATATTATAATATTTTTTCCGCTTAATCACGTTTCCATTTGGTGAACTGTTGTTGCCTTTTAGCTTTTTGGTCAATGCCACCCTTGGATCAACACCACTGAGCAGTCCACTGGATTCACCAGACATTTTGCAATCGTTTGTTCCGATCAGCGATATCGGAGCGACGGCTACCTCGACTACCTCGGTCAAGATGCCATCATTAGACAGTATACACGGCAAAAATCAACAGGTGTGTTCCTTAGGATCATTAACACTAGCAGCATACTGTCATAGTAATAGCAACATTAGCAATATAAGCTTCCACAATGCAGCTACAACTGTGTTGGGCGGTGTAGGTTTAAGCAGTAGTAAAAAACAATCGTCTCTAAGCGGACGAAGTAATACAGTAGATAGTCGTAGCTATCGATCGTTGACAACTATTCAGGACCCGATTTCCGAGCTACCAGAACTCATATTACTGCATCACAGTACAAATCACACAGGGGCGGGGGTTTCAACACCACACATAGCAGGTATGAATAAATCAGATGGGTCGATATCTATAAGTGACGAGATTAATCAAAACTATCTGCACAACATCAGTGGAGATGAGAGCTCGAATAACGAGTCGAAGGAAGAGCTGCCGAATGGTAAAGGAGTCAATACTGCCAAAAGCACGCAGGCGCTGCCTGATGGAGCGACAATTCCTGTGTCTACCAGAGATCGCATCTTGCATAGCTTTTCGCGAGGATCACGCGATAATATGCGATCAATTGTCGAGTTCAGCCTAAGTTCAGTCGGCCGTTCGTTCATTGATAATGCGGAAGATCCTGATGGTCAATCTCCGGTAGTGGTTGAGGAGTATATTCCCACACCTGATACGCCTCCACCGAATGTATCGCCGTCGTCATCGAACAAAGTGTCCGATACATTTTCAAACGATTTCAAGGAATCTACCACACCTCCCAGCGCTACTGTATCACCGATCGACGTGAGCCAAAGTGCTTACGGGACTGATTGCAGTAAATATCTCTTTGCCAGTGGGTACGGAGGATCTTGGGATTTACTCGAGCTTGATCTGGAATTTCATCAGGTAAATTGTGATCCATCGTTTGGTAACGATGTAACAGAAACCGAATTTCTCGGCGATGATGACGATCCTTTTGGAATGCTCCCCACGCAGCCAACTCCTCCGAATCTGTTGGATTTGTAGTCACAGGCAAATGATATGATTTTTCGTGAATATTCTGTTTACTACGAGCGTTCTAGAAACGACTCAGACCGGCAACCATTTAGTGACGAACGGTGGCATAACTTTAGTAACACTGAAGGGTGATTACAAAACAGCCACTGGCTAAATTGAGGCGAATCATGAATGATGGCTAGGCAACCCTGTACAACATCACACATGTGATCTGTAGGATTTTTTTTTACTAATTTTTACTCTTTTCGATACTCATAAAATCAAATTTTATAGATGAACAGCGCATACTGTGAATGCTCGCGTAAACAGACGTAAATGTATTTCGCAACATAGTTCGTGGTATGCAGCTAACAATCCATTTATTGCACTCGAAAAATGTCATTTGAACGGACAAAACATTTAGCTAGATTGAACAAGAAAAACTAGAACAATTAAATTGTGTATGTCATATCTTCAGGGGGCATCGCAACGAGCAACGAACTTTATTGATAAAATAGCGTTTATCGAATGGAATACCAATAATACTTGATGTCTAATGCATTTTCATATGTATATGTGCCACGGGCGTGAGTTTACAATGGAATGTTTCTGATCGTTCCAATATGTAAGCAATGTTTTAGCAATAATTATTAGTGGTTGCCAATTGCTATCTTTGATTTATGATGTTAACATTGTTGCTTCAATCACTAGAATTGCGTTGAGTTTACAAATGAGATTTTTGTAAAGCTTGTTAGAACTAAAGAGACGTGAATTGCATGCCGAGTATTTAACGAAAGCAGGAAAATTGATTAAAAACGCAATGTTGAAAAATGATCTTTCAAAAGCGTGATTTAAGCAGGCTTAAAAGTGTTTTTTATGTATGCAGTATCGTACTGTATTTTTACCTACCTGCCTAGGATAAGGCAATGTACCTTTAAACATTAGCTTTGTGAATTGAATTGAGTTCGTAAAAATCAGTAATAGTAAAAATCATTATGGTTGTCTTTGGGCTTAATATTAAAAGAAGCAAAGCAAAGCTACCACCAGTAGTGGTGGTAATCGTTACAAATTTGACGACAATGTTTTGGGATGATGTTTATAGGTGTACTAAAGGTAAAACATTTGAATCTCTCGTAAAATTGACTTCAATTTTTAGTTAACATATATAGAATACACAGAGGGTTGAGATTATAAATTGTTGTCTAAAATATCATATATGTAGTCTATGATACTAAGATATACGAATATTGCAAATCCTCGGATGCACTAAGCCATACATTAATGTACGATATAACAAAGACGGCATAGCTTGAATTAGTTATATTAACAAATGATTTCTCATGTTTTGAGATTCGATTCTTGAGTGATTTAACGGATAAGTTAAAAGTAGATAAATTAGGAAAATACTAATGATGGATGAAAAATTTGTTATTCCAAAATATAATCACGAAGCTTAATCTAAGATATAACGAAATTTTGTTAGAATCGACAAAGAGTTTTCCATGAGATGGGAACTTATTTTGAAATGAAGTTGAAAGCAACAAACAATTACATTACAAACTAAGAAATATTAACGAACAACTAACAAAGGAAATAGAAAATAAACCAAATTTTGTTCGAAAAATTAAACGCTTGTTAGTTTCATTCAATTTCTCTCAGGAATACCAGCTTTCATGAAGGTTTTTGTTCGGTATGAAGTCACGCAGTGCTGATCGGTAAAACACCAAACCAGTCTATGCTCGGGAAACGGAGTCTTGTTATGCACCAATCTAAGAGAATAAGTTAAGATTCCAAAATCAGTAAATGCAATCGCAAGATAGAGAGATGAGCAAAAGCGAATCGAATCAAACCAATCTAGTACTGAAGTGTTGTTGGACTCAGTAGCGCAATTATGTGCCCACACCAACAATCGACAAGCGTTCAATTTTTCTTGCGAAATTTGTATTTTTACGTTATGTTAGCATTCCAGCAAGGGGGAAAATAGGTTAGTAGGTTTAATCGTATTCGATCAAGAACATTTGTCAATTTCATAATGGTTACAGACCGATCTGTGATCTGTGCGAATACTTTAATCAGTCAGTGTATGTGTTTGCAGATCGTTCGCTTTGTTTGATATTTGTTTGTTTTATGATATGTTTACGATATGTTTCACTATTTGTCTCTTTTTCTCTCTCTCTTTTCTCTTTGCTATTGTGGTGCTTCGTTGTTTTCTACATTCTAACCCGCGCAAACTTATTCCTACGGGACACACAGTCAAGACTGAACAAAATTCCGAAACAAGTCGAGGAACTTATCGATGAAAAATGTAGGAAGCTGAATAAAACTGGTGTACCGCAGGGCAGTGCCCTTCATTTAGCGCAATGGATGAAGGGCCAGCTGGACAAGCAGGTCATTGAATCTGATCCAATAGATTCCGATCCCGAGCAGGTGGTTGAAGATTGGTCGATCGAGCAAGTGACTAACCGTTCGAAAGAACTGAACCTCGTCGTTACGGATGGAAGCCCTTACAAGTCAGCATCTTTATGCAATGACACCAACGTCGGTATCATTCTAAAAACCACCACCGCTGAAACGCAGCTTCCTACCGACGACAGTTCGGCCTTTGACGATGACGATGATAATAAAAGCGTTTCTAAGAGCACGACATCCGACAGTCAGGTAAGTTAGGTTAGCTATATATCTGAAGAAGGAAATGTACCGGGAACAACAGCATGAATGATCCGATTGTTCCCACAAAAGAGAGATACAATTTTTTCAAAAGGTGGTTTGAACACTTGCAAACATTTGACTTCGGTCTCCGAATTAACTATGAATTGGGTATAAAAAATAAGCAAATATATTGTTCTACCTATATCAACAACTGGAACATTCATGACGATGAAAACTCCACATCCGGGTTAAGTGTCCGGAATAGTGCGTTATCATAGTTTTATTAATCGAGATCAAACAACTAAGAATATTGAATGTATAATGTGAAATTCAATTACTTGTTAGTAGATTGAAATAGTTTTGTGAAGTTATTGTTTGCAAAACTGGTGAAGCTTAATTAAAAATCTCAATGATGAAATTGCAAAGGATATTGATGATACACCATTTACTGAAGTGTACAAATTAAATATAATAATTACGAAATATTGTAAGGATATAGTCTTTCAAATTCAATATTTGCAAGATATTTAATTTTCAGCAGGATAGCTACGATAGCTACGTTATATATGCATTATTTTCGATCTCGTAGATAACCGTACGATCGAGCCCATTAAGCAATAAACTAGACACTATATCGATGTGCCGGCAGTGTTTAAAGAATTGCAAAAGCCGCTTCAATTCTCCAAGTAGCAACTCCCTAACGATGCAACACAGCCATAGCACTCCAACAAATCGGTGCTGCGTGTCTAACTCCACAACAGACAGCAGCCTTAACAGGAGCCCAATGTCAGTGTCCAGTGTATCATCATCAAGCACACTTACCATGCTCCGTAGACCTGTAAGCCAAGAGAATGACGCGGTGGCTAACAATACCGCAGGCGATAAGCAGAATTCATTACGAAAGACATCGGAAGAAATCCGACACCTCAAACTGCTGATCAATGGAAACTACAGGACGAAGTGCCAAACGCCATGCCACTGCAAGTGCACACCGAAGGACTTTGAGAAAAGTACGCTGAGCCCTGACGAGCTTTTACATGAGCGAGTCAAAATATTAGATAACATATGCGAGGCAAATGCCAAAAACATTGCTGTGAATCACAAGGTGGCGAACACGAACCTTATGAATGGCTATCCGCCCAACAGCAAACCTTTGTTCAATGAGTGTCTGAAAGACGAAGAAACTAGTGATCATGAAAGAAACACTAAGCTCAACAATAACGAAGACGACGACGTTGAGTGGTCACTTATGGGATTGATCGGCCTAGCACAGATAAATCCAGCGGCATCATTCGTTCATATAGATCCCTTTGATGCGCTGCCAACGATAGCTGTTGTACCTCCGACGCCAGATGCGCTGGGAAATACTTCCAGCATTCGGCAGCCTGCGCAGGTTTCCCCATGGTCAACGGTAGAACTAAACCGATTGCAGTTGACATCCGGTACCTTGGAGTTGTTGACACAAAACACTGGAGGATCTATTGGTGATGATTACTCACCAGATAATTCACCTGAGGATGAAGTTGTCGAGCCGCCTTATCGTGCTTTGAATCCTGGACTGAAGCGGTACGGTACGATTTCGAGCTTGGAACGAGTTCCTTCGGAGGACATGGACGATAACATGACATACTCTTCGGATGAGGACTCAGAAAGTGGTGCGAATATTTCATACGATATCGCAGATCGTTATAATAATCTTTGCAATGACCTGTTGCTTTGTTTCAGACATCAAAATTGTCACCAAAGAAGTATACGACAATAATGCACAAACATTTTTAAACTGGACGGCTAGGGCAGGAAATTTTATCGAGGAATCTCGCGCCTTTATCGATCGATACCTTGGGCGTCGTGATAATAGTACTGAAGAGGCCGATGCAAACGATTGCGAGTGGGAAAAATCACGAGAGAAAAGATCCGGTGATCAGGCGGCTAGCAGTGGTGGCGACGAAGAAGAGGCAATTGAAGGGGAAACTTCAGCCACATCCGGTGAAGAGGTGTGGGGCACCCCCACCAGTGGTGGTGAAAATGACGACATGCAAATATTCGGTAGCATCGAACAAACGCATTCGGTACGTATGGCACGCGAGACCTAAAACATAGTATATCTATCAACAGTAACATCTCTATTAATGAGACTAACTGTTTCGCGTACTGAAATTTTTCTTATCTATTCGTCAATCAGTCTCCGACCAAATCAACATCGTCATACACTGGGGACGATGACACCGAGTTGATGATGGATGAACTACTCATGGCTCCTCCGATGACAGCTAGCGCCGTTCGCGGACTCCTGCCAAGGTACGGTGGCGTAATTTAAGCCATTTTTGGACAAGCTTTACTGATTTTTACTGCCAGTTAACAATGTAGTAGCACGTGTTACCTGAATTAGTGAATTTGAAGAGATTTAAACTTCCAAGTATAGATTCTATAGATTCTGATAAAAATGTTCGATTCATCCAGGCTAGATAGAAACGGTTTGACAAATTGTTCAAAGCGTCGCCCCAGAATAAGCTAGTGTCACTTTATAGTATAGTGTGTGTTTTATTTTTTCTTTTTCTCAAACCGTATTCAAACCATTAATCATGAATGGTTAAAATGGTACATTAAAATGGCTTTCAATCAACAAATCAAGTAGACGAAAGCTTGAACCACTGTTCGAGGAAGATAGCGAAAGTGGAGAATCAGATGGTGACAACAAGCCACTCAACGGGCGTGATAAACAGGTAGGATATGAACAATACCTAGTGAAATGTGTAGATGTTCTCATTTGTGTGTTTTATCCTAGTCATTAATACGTTATGATAGTTTTTGGAATGTTTTTGTTTTGTCAATGAACGCAGCTACCGTGCCTAGTAGATATTGATTTTAGGAAGCAAAAATTTTGTTTGTTACACTACAACACCCGTAGTATAGTAAAATTCGTAAAATACTTATAGCGTGCATTGCATTTATCATCAAGATTACCATCCCTACCATGAAGTAGATGTTAGAAACCAGTAAATGTGTTTTTATTGTTAATATTAGTTGTTAAACTGCAGTATTGTAGTGTTTCAAAAACCGTGCTAGATGTGTTTTAAATTAGTGAAACTTATTAAAGTTTTTTGCACTATTAATCTATAGGCATTTTATACTGAATTTGTTGAGTTTTTCGAGCAGCCCTACACCTACATTCAAAATTAATTTTTTGTACTAAAATCAATGGAATGTATTCAAAAATTTTGAGATAAAGCAAAACCTACTTGGTTATTGCTTTATGAAAGTACCTCTTTCTCTCAGTGGGGGAAAACCCTGGGCAATATTCAATTTGATTGATCTCATTATTTAATAGCCTCGACAAGCAAATACAATCTCATTTACGAAATTCAACTGCAGCTCCATGTGACGCTCAATTTCGGTGTATCGAACAACTCCACAAACAGTAAAAATGGTCTGTGTATAGGTATGCGCGTGTGTGTTTCTTTTTCCATGCTCCCATTATAATGCTGTTACGACTGATACGATCGTACGTTTGTTCGCTCGCTCGTTCAATTGCGTAGATATCTTATAATTAGCGGGTAATTTACTTTCGATAAATTGGCAGGGGCAAGCTTCGGAAAGAAATCTACTGGTTTATGCGGATTTAAAAGATTCCACCGACACCAAGTCAGGAAGTACGACCCCGTCGTCAACTCCACAGGCCGAGAGGATCGAGACGATCAAGACTACAACTCCCGACGAAAACTATGGGAGTGTTGCTGACAGATGTTATGCATCTGTGCAGCTTCCGAGCACCGAGATGCTCTATGCAAGCGATACCGCACGATCCGCCGACAAGGGAAATGTACCGATCGGGCTCAGCCCAAGGCTCGAGATGCGTCTGGCATTGAATCACGACATTCTCGGCGACGAAGATCTGCTCACCTACAGTCCTGGACCGGACCTGACAGCGATTCTCGGGCGCGACCTCTCCAAATACCATCGGATGAGTGGGAAGGACATTATCATGAATCGAATCGTGACGCGAGTGAGCAGCTATGTGAACATTCAAACTGTAGCGACAAACGCCACTGCGAGCACGATCGAAGAGTCCGAGAGACCCTCTTCCAGCCAAGCGATGAGAAACGGAATGAGCTCATCATATCAACAAAACAATTCAAAGATGGATACTCCTATACCGCACCGGCGAAAAGTTATCGCTCCGGCTACTTGGAGCAATTTTGGGTCTGCGGATCGCGGTAGGTTTTCTGTTCATATTTAGCGATGCTTTCACTGGTGAGCTATGATGGAACTACCTTGCTTTTTAGACGAAAAGACTCTATCGGACCTGGAACGTTTAGCGAGGCGGGAGAAAGTCTACTGCATGACCCAGCTCAACCACAACGCTTCTCACCTGAAACGAGTAGCTAGTTTGAACAGCAAACAAAAGCATTCAAGCAAGCTGTAAGGGTTCTTGGCAGCAATTGAAACTGGTCCATTGTTACTAATAAGGGGGTGATTATGTTTCATTTTCAAGGCTCAGCTTCTGGTCACGACGAAATTCTGAGAATCAATTAGTAGGACTGTTTCCGTCAAAAGACAGCACCGATGAAGGTGACGCAGGCCGTTCGGAAATAAACCAATTAAATTCTCCTCGAAAGGAATCGGTAAGTATGTAAGGAAATATAGGGAAAAAAGTATGTACTCCATAGCTTCATTCTTTTGAAAGCTTAAAAATAGATATGAAGGATATGATTGACTGAGAAAGCAGCATGTGTTATTTACTTTTCCACAGGTCAAATCGCTTGATCGCAGGTTTTGGAAGCAATTAAGTAAACGACGACGCGCCAGTTTTCACGAAGAACTCACCACTGCTGTTTCATAAATTAGATAGTTCAAGGTGAAGTTGTCGTATGTGTTTCTCCTTTGTACAGAAATCAAACGTTTGGATGCGTTCTTAGCTAATGTTATAAGCCACATAAACTATAATAATTCTAGTTAACGTTAGGAGTATTTCTAGGATTAGACACTTAACTCCTCTCAGAGTAATTCGTGCATTCCAGCGTTAGTTTCGTATAGTAAATGGTGAAAATGTTATTTTCTCGGATATATTTATCTAGTTTAGAACAGACTTTTAGAATGTTTAAAGAATATATTTTCCAGTTTAATGTAAAGCATTCATAGGCTGCACTTGCAATGTTCAATAATGCATGCCAGTATTTTGAACGAAGAATTTTTTTAAACAAATTTTATCTTAGAAAAAGTTTTTATGGGTTTTATAAGCCGGTCTATTTTTTTACGCATTGAAGATTTTTATGGCGAACACTGCTTTTTAAATGTTGAAAAAGGTACATTTTGAGCAGAATTCATTATCACTAATGTTAACTAACGATGAACAGTTTCTGTATTTACATTGTCCATTAAAATCCATAAACACAAAAATATCTTCGACTTCGAAAGCGATGTTTTACCGAGACAGTAACATTTTTGCATCTGTAAATATGCACTTTTTAAGCAGGTTTTTTCACAATCAATGCACTATCTTGTTGAATATCGTAATTACCTAAGATTTCATTAAATAATTAAAAAAGCTATGTCATAGAAGGGAAAAGGTTAAAGCGTTCAGCTGCTGTGCTGTTTTACAACATTCTACAATCTAATGCCAATATGTCGATTTTTTAAGTATTTGGTCAACTGTAGATATCTGCTTAAAACAAATACAAAAAATCACAAAGTATTGCCCGTCCAATTCCAATACTCCTTTAACAAATTATTTCATCATAGCGTTTAAATTTTCTATTTGGTAAAGGTTCATAATCATTCAGTAAACACGTACTTTTATAGTTTATTTTATATATTTAAACGATACGAAGTTTTGCTCCGTAAACATATCTAATTCGATTTTGTTCATAGACAGATCATAAATTTGACTCTATAGTAATTTTTAATTTTGGAAAATGTTATAAAATATAATTATTCATAAAGTTTATAGTTCTTTTGAAGTATTTTCTAGTTCTACTAACTATCGTTTCTTTTAATTATTCCCATCAATTCAAGATAACATTGTAGCAGGATGTTTTTGAAAGAAAATATGCATTAAATTATTATTCATCTTTATTTTTTGTTTGTAACAATTATTCAATTAATTAATTAATTAATTAATTGTAATTAATTATTAAGTTTCTAACAAATTCGTAGTGATACATGCTGTAGAAAATAGGATAGAAACGATGTAACAAAGAACGCCAAAAAAAAACAAAGCTTTACAATGTAAATTTTATTGATATATTCAGCAAACAGCAAAGACCATAACTTATAAATTAAAATTGAATAAAATACAAACGAGAAATAATCAACTTTTCCCTGACAGATCAGCTGCAAATCTCTTAACTTAGAACGGTAGCAATAGATTCAGCTATGCACAATGACACAAAATAAAACAAAAAACATCTACACAATGAATCAAAACATACAACAAGGCAAATAGTACTCTAGTAAAAAAATATCCCCATGGTATGGTAGTATATTGTACGATCATATGTCTTAGGACATATGTTCGAGGGTTCGTATGTTGTATGACTGTGTAATGTTACAACTACGTTGCTATACGTGAACAAAGTTTTTTAACAATTTTTTGTAAACATTTGAGCTAGCATATCGGACAAAAAACCGGCTGCCATCAATACTATAGCTAGTGTTTCAATTTTTCTGTACACGTATTACATAATATTGATCAGGCCGATATACTTTGATAAAACGAATTTCTATAGCATGCAAGTTTGTTTTACCGATTTCTATCGTGTGTAGATGTGCCGAGATCAATTTTATATTCGTAGTTAAATTCTTTCTTCCCTTCAAAACCATTTCATTGATATTTTGCGAACAATAATAGCATATTTGAAAAAGAGGCTTAAACAACCAAACATTAAAGAATTAGCAATATCATTCATGGTCACGCAATAAAGTGGGAAAGGAACACGGAATGTTAAAATATGTGAACAAAAAGTAGTAGTAGTTTAATTTTCAGTGATAGGCTGCGTAAAGCAATTGATCAATATGGGAAATGTAGTCTGGTTATAATTAATACTCAAAATAATATCTCTCTCATTCACACACTCGAAAAAAAACAGTATTTTGCCTTACAATGTAATTTGATATGAAGTACCAGGGAAGCAGGGGTATTCCGTCAAAGATGATATACAAAGTTCACTTACGATCGTAATGAATTTATTAAATAAATAGATTAATGAATTTTAAATATACCATTCATACGTTTTTTTTTCTTAAGCAACATCTCGATATTGTATATTTATATGTAAAGCATACATAATTACAAAAACAATTAAAAACTTTTAAGCCTTGTCATTCTTCTCATAAGACCGGTCAAATTAAAGACCACACAAGCTCGGCTACAATTTTTTCTTCTTCTTAAGTGACTCAACAACCGATCTACGGTCAAGGACTGCTTTGCTAAGGCCTTCAATGATTTGAAATTTTCACGAAGTTGGATAGTCAGGCCTATGTACTAAGGACTCTACCTCGAGACTTATACCCGAAACCATTGAATGTTTGTGCCACGTGCTAACGCTTTCGACTATCGAGCCCCTCAACGGTTTCAATTTAGGTCCACTACTTCGAAAGACTTTAGGAGCAGGGTGGCCCATGGCCATTCCAATGACCAGCTTACCGGAGCCTGAGTGGATTTAATTTTCTGCAAGTTATCAAAAAATTAAAACTTAATCAAATGTATAAAAATTTTAAATTTTAGTAGAGACTTTTAAATGTCATATACAAACACTGGATCGCTAAAGTTTTGCATAGCTCCTGGTTCGGTCAACACGGCAGATTGTATGTGTGGGAATTTTTCCTAAGATTTCCAGTACCCGAATAATTATTTCTACGTCATAGATTTTGCTTTTGAACGGCTTTGATAGTTCGCTAAATTTAATTATAGATCTCTTTTGTATAACCTATTATAAGCAGGTTCGAAACGGGCCTTTTATGGAACAGGTTAAACATTTCTATGGAATGGTAACCGATTCCCAACCCAGCGTGAATGTTTCAAAAAGAGAAATTACATTGGTAGAACACCAAAAACCGCCCATTATTTTTTCTCCTGCAAGAGTAAAAACTAACAGGGTGCTGAAATGTAAAGACAATGGTAACGCTACATATGAATTAAAAGTTCGTATAACATTAGTTGTCGTGGAAGTGCTGAATCCTTCCACTGGATGAGCAAAGTTGAAACAGCTTCAAAGGTCGTCTAACATCATTTCATGCGAAAGTGAGAGGATGTAGTGGGAAAGAAAAGAAATCGATAAAAAGGACAATAGAAAGCGCTAGAATGCGAAAAAGCTCAGAGTTCAGTAGAAAAAAACATTTCGGTTTGCGCGAAACAAAAGAAGAGTGGACAATCTGTTGTATGCAATAAAGCTCTCCATTATCATATATTACGCAAGTGAACTCAAATGCGTTCAAAAGGCGTGAATTTCAGAAAAATTTCACAATTGATAAATTTTTGCTTTTCTCAAAACGAATAAATTTGAGATATTTCCCGAAAATCATCATTTTGTGATTTTTCTTCTTAAAATTTAATGTAGTTTCAAAATTTGTTAAAAATGTGCGAATCACTTTGCTTTGCTAATAATTTTTAGAGAAAATGTTGGTTTTTGATATTTTTTTGAAAGTCTTCTAGTTTAAGTTTCACAAACATAATCTTTTCAGAAACATTAAAAAAAACTAAATTCTAGGGGATTTTTGAAAATAGTCCTAAATTAAATATGTTAAAAACGTTCAAAGCTTGAAACAACTCCTCTTGAAAACACCTTCTATCCAGTTCTGGTACTCGTTTTGCTATTCGATCTAACCGTTTTTCGATTTCGTCATGTGGACCGCCTTATCTACCTATGAATTTTAGGTATTGCAAGAATCAACGATATAATATGATTCTAGTTATTAAATAATTACCTTACTATCCGATTATTGGCTTACAGCTGACTGTATACGACGGCAGATGATCAGGTTGTTTGAAAAGTTGTTGTAAGTGACGAAGGAAATATCTATCTCAAGATTGCTAATCTTACTTTATATTTCTTCCTGATGGAAATGTATGATTTGTGTGACACCAGTTAGATTTGTGTATCGGTGTTTAGATGATTCCTTTTGTAAAATACTTTACACTGTGAGAATTCAGTTGTTACTGTTTGTTCATTGTCCACAAATGTTCGTCCTTAGTTCATTTAGTTGCTGAGCTCATATTTCAGGCGTCTTAGTGATTCATAGTTAGTGGTCAATTGTCAAATACTCAAAACAAGTTCTATTCAGCTTAGTATCTGTGATTCATTATCAATTCCAACACGTGAACTTATCTAGTAAACAAAGTCTTGTCGCGTATGGCAGAGTTTTAGTTATTATGGCGAGAGTTATTATGGAGGTGTTACGTCAATGGTCAGAAGGGATGTTTTCAATATTTAAAATCATCCGAAATTGATTCTTAAAACACATTTTGGCTGTACACTATGGTAGAAGAAGTAGCGTGTACGAGCAATAAATATAGTTTTAATAATAGCTTAAAATGACGAAATACAAAAAATGAATCAGAGCGAGTTTTCGAGTCGATCAGCGGGATCTGTGGGAGCTATTAAAGCAATATGGTATGAACTACTCATGCATTGGCCTAAAAATGGAGAAGGTGCTATCTCAGCCTGACTAATCCACTACATTTTCATATATCAGCATAACAAAGTAAATTACAGGTAAAACGATAACGGAAAAAGCTGCTACTACAAGCAGATAGTGGATCTTTTCACAGTAACCACGTTTAATGCAATAATGTGTGATAGTGTTGATGTTTCTTGGAGAAATAATAAATTATTCGTAATGCAAAAGAACATTGAAATCATTTTATCCATTAGCTCTCTTAACAGATAAAAACTTGAGACGTTTTACGAGTAAATATTGTTTTCTGGAAACTTGGTGGGCAAGAAAAATGATTGTTAAAGCCGTTATGCTCTATTTTTTTAAGAAGACCGAATGAACATTTCAAAAAATACTAGCTCACTTTTCGAATAGATATGTTCATTCCGTCATTGACAAATTGCCAAAATTAGAATCTGTTTGATGGTGCATTTTCTTCCTAGCGTCTGATGCACATTATTCCATCAAACGTTTCATTTCTTTTTCTTAGCTTTTACTTTCATGTTGTGTCGTCTATGCTCATTTAGAAGACAGCTTAAGAGTTAAACGATTTTCTATCAGTTCCGAGTTCCAACGCACTCTAGGTATCGTACTTTTTTATTTTTCACTAGGCTTCGCTTCTTGAGTAAAAATCATACTGTGTGTCGCACTGACGTATAAACTGTCAAAAGAATGAATGAAGAAAATTGTTTTCATAATTCAGCCGAGGCATTGAACAAATCAACGGAAGCAAATTCGTCGGGCAACTTAACATCTCTTGTTACACATAAGTTCAAGCAAGCATTGTTGCTAGTCGAGTTATTTATACACTACAGTAGCAGAGTTTGTTAAGCAAGATGAGCGAACCCAAGAAAAGGAAGAAAAAATCAGTAAGTTGAGATTTCAAGCATGATAGCTTGAATTGGTGAAAAAGTGCTGCTTGTCACCGTTCGTCATTCATACATCTTTTGTTTATGTTCCAGAAAGAGGAAATTGCTAAGGAGTTTGATCTACCCGAAAGAAAAAGTAAAATTGCCACCATTTACAAGCAGGATGGGCAGTCTTATTGTCTTTGTCGCTCATCCGATTCATCGCGCTTCATGATGTGAGCATATAATCTGGATAGATTTTAAGCAGCTGTAAAGCTAACTTCTCTTGTCTTGTTTTTGCTGGGCTAGCTGCTGTGATGCATGTGAAGAATGGTATCATGGGGATTGCATCAATGTTTCGGAAAAAGAAGCAAAGCACATCAAACATTACTATTGCCAGCGATGCAAAGAGGACGATCCATCGTTGCAGACTGTTTTTCGATTAGTTCCGGTACCTGGTCCAGCGTCGAATCCAGAAGAAAAGAAAATATCGAAAAAGAAAAAAGATAAATTGTTGGGCGGGTCTTCGGATAAGCGCTGTGGTCAATGCGACGGCTGTTTAGCCGAAAACTGTGGAAATTGCGACGCCTGTCTGGGGCATACAAAAAATGGGCGAAAGCAACGATGCGAAGCTCGAATTTGCAGTAACTCTAGCACGCGTAAAAAAGATCGCGCTGTCTTAAAAGCTGCTGCTAGAAACAAGAAAAGAAAGCGCTCGTTAACGCCAGAAGTTGCGCTCAATCCTGCTCTTGAAGGCGATCGTCAATGCTATGGTCCCAGTTGTATTATGACTTCACGACCCCAGTCTAAATACTGTTCGGATGAGTGCGGAATGAAGTTGGCGACAAGTAGAATTTATCAAGTTTTGCCGCAGCGCATACAAGAGTGGTCGTTGAGTCCTGCGATCGGTGAAGAGCAAAACAAGAAAGCCCTCGAAACAATTCGTATGAAACAAGCGATTGTACGAGCTACACTGGCTGAACTAGATAAACGGCACGCGGAGTTGGATCTGCTAGTCGAACGCGCAAAGCGATGCACTTTGGATCCGAATGCGCTGGAAAACACTGATGGCGAAGATGAAATGTCTATGTACTGCATCACGTGTGGTCATGAGATTCACTCTAAAACTGCGATTCGACACATGGAAAAATGCTTCAACAAATACGAAAGCCAAGCAAGTTTTGGTAGCATTTTCAAAACTCGCATTGATGGCAACTCAATGTTCTGCGATTTCTACAACCCAGCCAGCAAAACCTACTGCAAACGGCTCCGAGTACTTTGTCCCGAGCATTGTAAAGACCCGAAAGTTAGCGATACAGATGTTTGCGGTTGCCCACTGATAAAGAATGTGTTTCAACTAACGGGGGAATTTTGTCGGTAAGTTCACGTGCACATTACATGCATGCATGCATTCCATTTGACTTATATTTTGTTTCGTAGAGCACCGAAAAAGTCTTGCTTCAAACATTATGTATGGGAGAAAATAAGACGTGCCGAAATAGATTTAGAGCGAGTGCGGCAGTGGCTGAAAATGGACGAATTGGTAGAGCAGGAGCGACAAATACGACAGGCCATGGCCTCGCGGGCAGGCGTTCTTGGTTTAATGTTGCATTCCACGTACAATCATGATATCATGGAAAAATTGTGTGCTGGTAAATTTTGAATTCGTTTGATGGCGCGCATCAGAGAGGCTACAAATTCTTCTTTAGAACGACTATCTCAGCAGTATGGCGCATTTTTAACTACATAAGTGGATGAATTGAAATAAACCTCTTGCTTCAATTTATTACTTTTGTGCATTTTTTTTTTCAATTTAAAAAGTAATCGTTAAATGAAGAAGCTAAACCATATTAAAAATAGGTTCCTGTATGGTCTCAAGCTGGGTATCGCAATGGTTGTGAATCAACTTAAACAATCCCGTTCCGATGGATGCCGGCATTCCAAGGATAATCCGCTCCGAAACGCCATCAACAGAGTCTGTTTGCCCGTAATATGCAGCATCGAACAAATGATCAGCGGTTTTTTCAAACTATGAGCAAAAAACATAACGAAACGTTTTGGTGATCGTTTCACATCTCTTCGATTATTACAAAAACACTTACCGAAGCCAGGTTGAACACAGATTCACGCATTTTGGCTAACCCGTGACGCGTTATGCCTAACACTTCACCCCGCGACGTCATCTGACTGGCCAAGAGCATAATGTGACGATGATCCACGCTCATTCCATGCCCTTCCATCACTTCAGTGATTTCTGTCATGATTGTTGTACGAGCAGCTTCGATACCGAGAGTCTGGTACACCTCCAAAATATTGTTGCTTTTGGTTTTCTTGCCGATGACACCGAACGTAGCCATCACGTCACGCAACCCACAACCTTCTACACACAAGCGATACTTTGGGGTACCGCGAGAATCATCCACAGCTATAACAGCACGGGACACCAGCGGAAGCCCGGCAACTACCACGTTTGGTATCGCTGTGATGAGACGTTGCAGTTCAGCGTTTAAGCTGTGGCTGTGTTTACTACTGTCGGGACGAATGGTGAGCAGTGAAGGCCCATAAACTGATACATTGTCTTGTTTTAATTTTAACTTCGACATGCAAATGCTGTTGAAGAAACAAAATAACTTTTACTAATTGATACACCAGAATCGATCATCAACTTACGAGTAACGTATTGTCTCAGCGTTGACCTCCAAACCAAGCACCCGGATGCGATCCAGATCGAGTTTAATCAACAGGAAACAGTCGTCTGATTTATACACTTCCTCTATGTAGGACGAAATTTCACCTAACGTTGTCTTCTCAATACGAGCTTTCACCTTGCGGGCAAACTCCATGTTGGTGTTGTTCTCGATTTCGGCCGTTATGATTGGCGTAGATATGGCCTTGGTTGCATTAATAATTTCGACTATACGCGGCACTCCTTGTGTTATGTTCATGGATGCAACACCAGCGAAGTGAAAAGTTTTCAAAGTCATTTGCGTACCAGGCTCACCGATGCTTTGTGCTGCCAGCGCACCAACCGCCGTACCCGGTTCGGTCATCGCTTTGCTGTATTTGTTCCGCACTTGTAGCAGAAACTGCTCCAGCTGGCCAATCGTGGTTCTCTCGATTTCTGTGGTCACTTTTGGTCCGTTTAGATAACGCTTTTGAGTTGCTGCCAACCGTAAGCTAAACTTTTGCAAAAAGTCACTGGATCGAAATGTACATTACAAAATATTCTGTCATTATCGAAATATAAAGTGTTGGTAGATGTCGATGGGAGCAATACTCACACACATTCCTTGTGGAAATTTTGACAGCTTTTGGAAAACTCGGGTTTGGCAAGGATTTTCTTTCCTGCGCTTAGCACATCCTCACCCCACAACGGTTTCTCATCGCGAGATCGAAACAAATTTCGCACGTGCATGAATTGCCGCTCGACGTCTACCGGTTTGTTTTTAACCTCCATATAAACTGGATCTAATCCATCGGCTCCGTACGTAATTTCAACCACTTCTCCGATAGCATTCCGGACCGTCCCGTCGTACTGCACCACCAGATCCTCCAAACATTTTACCAAACGACGCTGCAGGTAGCCCGTTTCGGCTGTTTTGACTGCAGTATCAACGAGCCCCTCTCGTCCGGCCATGGTGTGGAAAAAGAATTCTGTCGGAGTTAGACCGGAATAAAAGCTGTTTTGTACGAAACCACGCGCAGCCGGAATTTTAGCTGTGAAAAGAAAAACACGATATTAACAATATATTACTTGGTATTATTTGGTTCCACCTTTGAAATTGCAATAAGTTCAAACAAGATGCGCAATACGTACAAAACTTTTCAAAATGTGGTAATGCTCGATCTTCGAATCCGTTCGGCACTCGTTTACCGTTGATAGCTTGCTGTCCGACACAAGCGATCATTTGAGAAATATTGATGTTTGATCCTTTGGATCCCGACTGGGCCATAATTAGCGCACTGTTCGTAGGATGTAGCTCTCTAAAACATGCCTTTGCAGCCAGCTCTCGAATACTGGACAGCTCCTTCAGCATGACTGCCTCGAGCGTTTGCTCGGCAGTGCAACCAGGTTGACATTGCAACGTTCCCTTCTTCATTTCCGCAATATACTCGTCACATCTGCGATAGCCATTCTCCAGCAGTTTTTGTTTTTCCTCCAGCAATCTCCGGCTTGGGGTTACATCGCCGATTCCAAACGAAAACCCATGGTTCATCATAAAGTACGAAGCCATGCGTGCCAGACGCCACATGGATCGTATAGCGTAGTCCTCTCCAAAGTCACGCAAAATCGTGTAAAATATGCAGCTTTTTGTACCAGATCCAAGTGTTCCTTTATCCATCGCACCGCACAGAAGCTGCGAATTTCTAACGATTACCCACGAATCCTTGACACACATATCCATGTCCCTTGTATAGTTGCGTCCCTTAGTGGATAAGTTTGCATTCACGCACGAGAGACGGTTAGGTTTCAGAATCAGGCTGAAGATCTGCTTACCAGTCCACAGTTTTCGGGGTTTTAGGATCGCGGGCCTTGGTAGCTCGATCATCATGTTTGCATCTGGCCCAGAAAGCATACAAGCGGCCAATTGCATCACTTGTTCGCGCGTAAGGAACTGATCCTTCTGTGTTAGCAGGTATCCTCCAGTAATAAAGTCTTGAGTAGCCGCAATTAGTAGCTCCCCGTTTCGTGGTGTTACCAAATTTGACTTGTTACCCATAAGCACGAGGGCTTCAGCACGTGCTTCTTCCGTCTGCGGAAGATGCAAGTTCATTTCGTCACCGTCAAAGTCGGCGTTGTAAGGCGTACATGCACATTCATTGAAACGAAACGTTCGTTGTGGTTGGACTTTTGCAACGTGACACATTATACTGAGTTTGTGCAGGCTAGGTTGCCGATTGAATAGTACAACGTCACCGTCCATCAGGTGACGCTCGACGATATCACCACACTTTAGATCTTGAGCTACTTTATCACGGTTCCCGTACGCGAGGTACTTTTTAAAGGCACTCCCTTTCTGCTGGACGTAATTAGCTCCAGGGTGTTTTTCGGTGCCATTGCGGATCAGTTGTCGCATGCGCTAATTGAAGAGACAAACAATTTACGTGAGTTTCGTTAGTATTCAAGAGTTATGTGTAATTTTTGCATGACGAATCTGCATTTACGAAAGATCGTTACGCGATACGTACATTAATATTGGCCGTGTTGACTTTTTCTGGAAATGTAAGAATTTTAGCCACTCTATCTGGAACTCCAACTTGATGAATCATGAGGTTCGGATCAGGCGATATTACGGTTCGAGCTGAGAAATCGACTCGCTTGCCAGACAGATTTCCTCGAAAGCGACCCTGTTTACCCTTTAACCGCTGCACTATTCCACGTGTAGGTTTTTTAGGCTACGATGGGTCATAACATTAATCAATTTCAGTTTGAAAACATGCAATTAACTATAGCAATCTTTTGTTATCTCACCATTAGCGAAAGTGGTATACCAGACAGCTCACTGTTGAAGTATAACGCACAATGTAATTGTAAATAATCCCAATCTTCTTGGATTAGCTCAATTTTTCCTCCAGTCATCATGTGTTTGGCTATAACATCACTGATGAGCAATATCTCGCTCTGTTTCATCGTTAAATCATCCTCAGTGGTACCAGCCTTTACTTCCGACACAACAGACGGTCTAATGCAAACCGGTGGAACAAACACCCTTGTTACAATGAGATCGGCGGGATTTGATTGTGTAGAGGTCATGCCAAGCAGCGGTACATCGCATTTTGGAATATTTCTGAACAAATCCAATACTTCAACGGGATTCAGTTCCTTGCATAATGACAACGGGCCGACGACTGTTTGTGAAAGTTCCCGATTCAATTCAATTGCTGACTGCATTTCATGAAGCGCGCTCGTTACCAACGGGTCGGTTGGTTTTTTCCCTCGAAACGGTTCGTGGACAATTTTCATTAAGCCAGGCCCCTTTTTCACAGGTCCATTCAAAGTATTGCAGAACGGGCATTTAGTATTTTTCTTTGCTTTCTTCAACACCTGGCTATGAATGGACTTTTTTGCTAGATAAGACAGGTTTGGATTCACCAATCGAGCGCTGAACTGCTTCTTTTCCTCCTCTTTTAGCATGACCCGAGAGCATACTTTGCAAATAGACTGCAGAATGGTAATAGTGGCTCGAAAATGACCAACGTGAAACACCGGTAAGGCTAAATCGATATATCCGAAGTGTCCCACGCAATCGTTTAGACCTTTTTTGCATGTCTCACAAGTAGCATCCTTTTGACTAACACCCATTCGCCTATCTAACACGCCATACGCCACCGGAGTGCGCTCGGCATTTTGATTATACAGGTTTTTAGCTACGACATGAAGGTGAGCTTCTTGTTGTATCTGTTGCGCGCTATCGATGTTGAAAGATACATGGGATCTAAAACAACAAAAAGGAGATGTAAAATCTATGTAAAACGCAGCCAATGATCAACTTACATTTTTTTGATTACATCTGCTTCGCGAAACTGTTCTTTTGGCATCTTCGGTAGAGCGCTTCACACAAAATATAGCGATGCCGCTGGACCGGCTAGAAAGCAGCACATGCGGAACAAATCCAAACAATCCGTGTGTCAATTTCATTTGACAGGAGAAGCTCTCTTTTTCGATGAAAGTGTTTACACTTCGTTTGTTCGCTGTCAAAATGCAGTACTAAGCGTGAACTTTTGACCCATTTGAAGAGCTTTTACATTTTTAGCGGCACTTCAAATTCTCTTTATTCCCAAAAACGAGTAACCCTAGTAATTTTGGGTGGTTTTGAATGGCGGAATCTAACACGCGTACATGTATACTAACACAACACGGGCGCTTGACTAAACTGTCACGACAAATCCTTCAAAGGTACTGAGGGCCTGTGAACATAGGCAGTACTGAGGGTGAGCACATAACCAGTCACCCTGCCGAAAACAGTACACCGACCTCCGCGACGTCCTTCAATTGGATGGCGGTGCAACAGCTCCAGTCCTTCCATCTCTTCAGACTTCCGCATTTCATAGTGTTGTGAGCACGCAGCCAACATCAACAGCAACGGACGCAGCCGATTGATCATGAATGTCGACTTCGAGTACTACACGACTACGCAGTCGCCGGTTAACGGACGATTGGATCCTTGAAGGAGCTCGTATTGGCTATCACCGGCCTTTTTTACATCGGTCATCGAGAAAACTGGCGTCTTGGTCCCGTCTTGTTTTATAGTGTAGTATGAAATAAATAAGAGCACAATAATCCTTCATTTATAGTTTGCATCTGTTTTCGAACACAACGTCTGTTAATTTCTCTAAAAACAAACATGCGTGCCGACTAATGTCGACATATGAGAACAGTTTGCAAATTGCATCAAGGCCAAAAAGTTCCGATTGTAGAATCCTTTGGTTATTCCACCGGTGTTTATTTCATACCGCTTTACGCGAGGTTTAATAGCTTGCGTGCAATATCGGGCTTCTATACTGATTTTTTTTTAAAGTTGTGGCACAAACACATAAATGGTCTCGGGTTCAAATCTTAACTTGGTCTCTCAAGTACGCAGGACTGACTATCCGGCTACGAGAAAAAATGTCATTACATAGAAAGAGAATAAATTGCAGGATCTGAAACCCAAATCAGGAAACAATAGTCAATTAATATACATTAATTCCAGATTCCACGATTGGGATCGTTAGATTCGAAAACAAATATCTAAAATTGCGATTCCTGCGTGATTCGGTACTATATGTCACGTGCCTGGGTTAAGACATCTCAAACTCTTAGTGCAATCATCGACACACCATGATCTCCAAGCAGATGATGATAGTTAGATTAACTTCCAGGGCATCTAGCTGCTGGCAGCAGGCTATTCGTGTAGGAGTGTAGTCATTCGATACCGTAAAAATACAGGCATGAGAATGTAAGCTCGTAGTAGATGCGAAACTGGTAGATTTAAGGAATTATGGTATGGCACTGAGGGACGACCCAATACGGCGTCCGATTTCAATTGCTCTTGCAGCATACCTAGACCACTAAATGGCGCGAAGCCAGACAAGTAACTAGATCTGTATAGATGTTATTTTACAAACCAAAATCTTCTGACAAACGTAAAAAATGTGTATGGACGAAAATCAATTTTTAACAGTGCCATTAAAAAGGTCGATAGAGAAGAAATTTAAACCGTTCAGTAAAACAATATGCAAATAATGAAAACTTCATTGAATGTCATCTTAAAAGGATATATAGTAATATGCAGAATGAAATCAATTATGATTAAGATAATCGTTTTATATAAAAGAAAAGAAACTTTCACAATAATATAAATTATTTTACCAGAAGTTTACAACAGTTTGCCACATCTATGCTAATACTCTTTCTTTTCGACGATCGTCGAAACGGTATCGTTACAGTACAGTGGGTAATTAATTTACACTATTGTTTATTGAAGAGCAAGTTTATTCCCTTTGAATTGAATATTATTTTTAATCAAAATAAAATCAAAACATTCTTATATAAAACGCAAACTGAAACAGATTTAATTACATTATGATACAATTTTGCCTTCTTACTTAGTAGTAATCTGTCAGGCTATACAAATTTGTGATACTGCTTACTGCCGCGCACTATAAGCTTGTGTCTAAGAACATCGGAGTGAAATACACCTGAACATTGCTACGCGGAAAAAAGAAAGCACGAAATATGTTTTAACATTAACAATATCAATCAGATACAAAATCTGATAGTTGTTATTACTCTACAGTGTTGTGCTCCTTTCCCTTGCTGATGTTATTAATAATGCCCATAGATTATCCCATTTGGGCTCATTCATATCCATAAAATAAAACCAATAAACCACTATGGATTCTAGCACAATCAACTACAGTTGTTTTAGAGTTGTCATTTTGATAGCTCCTTTCAGTATGTTCAGATGCTGATGTTCGAAACAATCTATTTATGACGTTGGTACATGCTTGTTACGAAATTGGAATAATTTTCCATAAACATGACATTTGCTCTAGCTGCATAGTAATCATATCTGTCGATGGCGCTGTCTGCAATGAATTTCTATATCATCAGCAGAATGGAATCAGCTGCTTTACTGTCATGCGATTGGACAGTCGAGATGTCGCTGACAATTTTTGCGTTTACTTTTGCCTCCTGAAGTCTGCAAGGGATGTCCGGTATGTGCGTGGGCGGATAAAAAAGAATAAAATAGATCGAACATTATAAATAACATACATATTACATCAGATGCGCTTAAAAAACCAATATGAGAAATGAATGACAAAAAATATCAGGATCAAGATTTATAATTTATAACAATCTATATCGCATATAGCATTCTCCTTAGTTCAGCTTTTGTGGAATTGAGGATCCTTTGCGTTTTCTGGTTAACGAAAAATTGAAATTACTACAAATATGCAATTATACAATATGGAGTATACATCAATCGTCTCAATAAATTATCACCGTGCGTAAGGATATCTATTGATCAGAATGCTTCTAACACGATCAAAGAAAAGAAGACCTAAGAAAAAGGTAGATTAACAATTGAAAATATTGTATTTAAGAGATAATCAATTCAAATAAGCATAGCTAGCTGCAAAGCGGTGAATCGACCATTATTTCCTGTTTTTTCTCTCTTTTCCGCGCTCTCTCTCGTACTCTCTCTCTCTATCTTCTATAAGACATAGATTTTTTTGTAAGATACATAAATTGAATACAGATAAATAATAGATAGCTCTACTCCGTTCCAACTGCATTATAAATTTTATATTTTTTAAGAGAATGAAATACGCATTTAAGTGTCATATATACAATACCTGTCATATGATCAGAGGATATCTGAGACGATATAAGTCCATTGCCCGAAGTAGACGAAGTGGTTACCGTTCCAGTAGACACTGAAGACATAATGCATTTGGCTTGAGCAGCTGTTAAAATTCCACCGTTGTTTCTCACAGCAAAATTTCTTCCAGCACCGCTCATCCTACACAAGTTACCATCATAAATTGAACTAAGTAAGTGGTTAAAATATAATTCAATTTCGTAAGCAAACAAAAAAGGGTAATATATACAGCAACTATGGAATATTACAGGAGTGTTTAACACACAGTGTTGTTCATGGGGACAATATTAATAAATTTAAATAATCAAATGACATTTTTACAAAGTCTAACACGACATCTTTAGCTTGTTTTTCGAAGTATGAAAGCACACGTAAGTTGTCGTTTCATTTGTGTTTTATGGCATGTATTAGAGATATTTGATTAGTTCTTCCGCAAAAGCTATATTTTCAAAATATGTTTTAGTGGGATTTAAAATCCACAGCTACAAAAACTATCTGCATATGCTGTAAATTATATTGAAATGATTGATTTTTAGGCTAAGAATGAAATTTAGTATAGTTTAAAAAAATAGAAACATTTTCACAGCAATATAATTATTTAGTTGCATACGACCGTACAATATAAACATATTTAGAGTTACAGCACACCGCAAAACATTGCTTTTAATTCTCACTGGAAAAAAATGCCTAATGATAAAAAAATCCACCGTAACCTGTAAACGCAGAGATTTCTACAAACATGTAGAAGCTTTGCATATAAATAACATAAAATGGATTTTGATTTGACAAAAATTTTGAATACCGTTTGATCCCCGTTCAGAAAATAATACATGAAATATACATGTTTACACAGTTTTGAAAGATTATATCGCAAGCAAACATGATTTGTTATCTAGATAAAAAATAAACGAACTAAGATGCTCCACGCCAAAACACACTTCGTAATTTGTTACAAATCAACATATAAACGAACATTATTTCAGATTCTTAATTAAAATATAATTTGGCTTATATATTGGTTAATATAAAAAATAATAAATCAAATATGTTTAACGATGAGCATCATGAGTGGAACAGTGAGAATCAAATACAAAGCTTGCTTGAAACTTGCAGTAAAACATTATAGGTGGGTTCTTTTAATATTAAAAATATTTGGTTTTACACAATACCTCAAGTATTTGTTATAACTGTGAATATGTGAACAAAAATGCCCGTGTATATAAATAATTTATTTCTAATTATAACACTTACCCCATCCCAACTTTAAGAGGCATGGATTTATTCACATCATCTTCAACCATTTTGCGTTTCTGGCCAGGACGCAATATAATAGCATGCGGCTGTGATTGTGTAGATAAACTTAAAGATTGTTGCTGCTGTTGAGGCTGTGACTGAGGTGGCGGACGTTGTTGCAACTGTTCAACAGTGGGCTATTAATAGAATTAATTAAATTTCATCGATCAAAATAATTAAATCTGCTAGCTTAAAATAAGTTACTCTTAAAACTAAGAACGAAAACTTGCATTTAAAACATTTTTTGGATGTTATAATACAAATTGAGTAGCACCCTAGTTTTAGATAGATAAATTAAAATATACTTGGTTGGTAAAAGTAAAGGATAAGCATCTCAATTTGTAAGCGACTTTGGGCAGTAATCACGCTTCTCAATTTAGTTTATTGTCTTTTCATTAACGCATGGTAAATTGGTTGCTGCATTAAATGTAGTTAGGTCAAAAATTAGAAAATTTAAGAACAAAAAAAAATTAAGAACTGAGAAACTTAACTCGCGAAATTTATCAGAATTAGTAGTTATATTTCAGTGAAAAAAATCTTTAATTATCATTCCAGTGGGCCTTGAGAAGTGAAGAAGACTTTTCTATCTATTGATTTTATTGGAGCAATTTCCAGAAAAATTTCACTGGGCACTGGGAAATAGCTATTGTTTTGATCATTGATAAATATCAATTTTAAACTGGATACTGTCGTGAAAATTAAGCTATTAAAATACAGCTTTTTATTACATATGTTTATTAACAGAGAATGTACAATTTGTACGCAATGTATACCGCATTATAAGATTAATTTTAACCATGCTATATAATTATCTATTCATTATCTACATCATCATAACAATCATTAATTACCTTTGGTGATTCTTGGGTGGAAAATTGTACAGCCGTAAATGCCGGTGGTGGTGGCGGTTGAGGGGGAATAGATGCATTTATAATAATTTGATGTGGAGTCCCAGGTTGGTTTTCAATCAACTGTGATCCTGTCGCTTGTGGTGGAGGCTGCGTTTGAGCATTAGGCAAACTAGTGATGATCTGCTGAGGGGGAGGTGGAACCGTGTGAAATTGTACTTGAAGTCCTGTGCCAGCAAAAAAAAAACATTACATATTTATAAAATAGTTGTTTTTATTTATGAAACAATTTGCAAAAAAATTTGACAAAGCAATAATGCAACAATATGATGTAATGATCTAATTTTAACTTTGCAAGAAAACTTTTTACTCTCCAAACTATGATATAATTTGAACGCAGTCTCAATCGTAGAACATCAATAGGGACTTTTACAGTGACACTTGATAATGTACATAAATATCTATATTTAGATGCATTGAAAAAGTAAATGCAAGGAATAAAAATATCTAGACAATGTGATTCTATACAAATTTTGATTATATAAACTTCTATCTAATTCATATTGCTTGAACAAAGAGAATAACTTTAAATTGCTAAATCTAACGGAATGGAAACGGACAAGAACCGTGAGCGATCGTAACTTTTCGCTTTCGTGATGTTTTCTGTACTCACACAAACAATCGTTCCCAAATCAACAATGCAATTCAAAATTTGTATCGGATTGTTTGAGCAGCATGGATAAAGAGACCGCCAAATAGACTGTATTTACTCACATCTAAAAGCAATCTTTGACAGCATATCAGACGCGATACTATTAGCAAAGGTTTGGTTCTAATATAGTGTAAAATTTGAACAAGAAATGTCAACTTCGTTTAACGTGTATTCCTCAAGGAAGCAATCTTGGACCACTTTTCTTTCAGTAGTATGTTAATAAAGTGTCCTTCGCAAAACGTAAAGAGCAAAACGCTTCTTTTATGTGTCGATAAATGTGTTGTCATATCATTTAGTTGTACTCGACAACCCGTCATACTTCACAACACAATTAAACATAATTGCTTCAACGGGCAAACGGGTTGAAGGCGATTTAGAGCTTTCTCTTGACGACAATCTATCATTTGGATTTCATTTTGACGACACCATCGGTAAAACTCAAAAAAAAAACTTCATGCCTTGTATTTAAAATGATTAAGAACATCAATGATAAAATTTGTATAATAACTTTGTATGGTTAGTTTAATATTAGACTATGGCAATCTTCTGTGTAGTCCGTATGCGGGAATCATGGAGCAACAGAATCAAGAGAATACAAAGAAAAATTCTCCGAGTTTGCACTACGTGAACTCCCATGGATCAATTCATTACCACTATAACGATCACGCAGACTTCTTTTAAAACTAGAGTCTCTTGCAGCAAGTCGACAAGAGCAAAAGCGTTTAACAACATCGATACCTCGAATATTTCGAGCTCACAAATTGTAATATTCATAAGTTACGAAACAAACCTTTAGACATTGAACATTATTGAACCCCGGATTTGGAAATACAACATATGCGGTGAGTATCCCCATAAATCCAATTACAAGTAAATTTAATGACTTGTAAGTTCGTCGACTTAAACAAAAATGCGTGCGTATTATTCATTCAGAGAATTGAAGCTTATCTCTTAAAGCTTCAATTCTCTGAATGAATTTCAGTGTTAAATGAGGTTGTTGTTTTGTGTTATTTATATAAATAAATAAATAAATTTAGAAAAAAAACATGAAAATAGATAATGGTGAGATAGTGAAAAATTCTATGAATTAATGATTATCACATTACTTTAACAAAACGTTTACTAACACTTACCTTGCGGAGGTTGTATTTGAGGATTAAATGCACTGGTTGTAATTATTTGCTGCTGCTGTGAAGCTGGGGGTCGAAATTCGGCGGCACTGATAATCGTTGGTTGGCTTATTATATGAATTTCATTTGGATTCCTTATTGGTTGGGTAGTAATCTGTATACTAGGTACCGTACTTGCTGGTACTTGCTGGATTTGTTGACCGGCGGCTGAAGCAGTTACTGGCCATGGTTGGGGGGCACTAACAACAAAATGCGACCCACCGACTTGCATTTGTTGCGGTGGCGGAGCTGGAACATATGATTGTATCGACACCGGTATTTGGCTATAAATTTGTTGCGGAATGCCACCGTGACTGATGGGTGGATTTGGTTGCGAAGTAATGATCGTATTGCCGACTATATGTTGCACTGTCGGTGGAGGCACGGACATGATGGGTGGTGGCGGTTGACTGATCGGTATGCCCGGTATCGACGATACGGGGATCACAGTTGTTTTGGTTAGTTGACCGCTAGTAGGAATCTGCTGCAGAATAGTTCCGGGAGGAGGCTGACCTTCGTCTAGCTTGAGCGAGTCCTGTTTTATTTGCAAATCCGAAGGTCCACCCACCTTTTTTGCATCCCCACCACCACCATTTAGCAGCATTCCGGTAGGTTGTGCACCCACCAATTCCGGAGGTGGATGGTGTGTTAGAATCGGTTGTTGAGTCTGAAAAATTATCTGGTTCTGCGGTTGGGGAGCCGTCTGATGGTTGATGTTAGGTGGCGGCACCATAAATGCAGTACTGCCCTGCACGGTGATGATTTGTTGCGTTTGCGGTGGACGCTGAAAGTGATCGAACTGGGGAGGCGGTATTGTTGTTTGCACAATTCCCTGAACCGACTGTGGTTGTGGCTGAATAAGATGCTGTATCGTGACCTGTCCATTTGTGCCACCACCGCTTGTCTGAATAGATGGATTTTGTTGAATATACTGCACCTGGTAGGGTGGTGCAGGATTCACAATGATTTGTTGTGCCGCTTCTGGCGGTGCTTGCTGAATCTGTATGTTCGGAGGCGGTTGCGATAGATGCGTCCCAGTCGTTGGAGAGTTTTTAATCTGAACTATCGGCGGGCGAATTTGCGCCACTGGTGGAGGATTGTTTACGTTTGCAATTTGGGTAGGAGCCGTTGCGGTCTGAATTTGTGAAATTACAACGTTATTCGGCTGCTGATGAATTTGTACTGGCACGTGGGACTGAATTATGGTAGGAGCTTGTGGAATGATTTGCGCCGGTGGAGGTTGACTTTGTGGCAAAACCGGAGGATGTTGCACAAAACCCGGTGGAGGCGGTGGCGGAGGAGCAAGGACCGTAGGCGGTGGTTGATGAATAATTCCATTCGGTTGCGTAACATGTTGTGTTCTTATAATCGGCGCCATTTGAGTGACTTGTGTTGTTTGCACCATATTAGTTTGCGGAGGGGGTATGAGTTGAAAATTAGCTTTCGGAATATTATTCTCTTGAAAAAAGCTAAGCTCTTCTTGTAGTGTCTCGATTAAATTTTTCGCGAGCTGCTTAGCACTTTGTAAACCATCCAAGCTGAAAGAACAAAACAAATGTATTACATCGCTACATGATTAGCTACCTTATGTACGCTTAGCTATACTTACGAAGAATGTTCTAAGAAGAGATGCAATGGTTCCGGAGCTTCTTGCATTGTTTGCGGGTCAAGATTCAATGACCCACGTCCTCTTAGCGTTACCACTGCCCCGGTTTCGGTACGAATATAATTCAAATTTGTCCCACCATCTCCCAACACACGTGATCGTACATTAAATGCCGGAGGAGCATGATCCAGCCCAATCACAAGTTTTGCGACACACATTGTTGTTCCATTTGGTGCTCCAACTATTGTGGGAGGGGGATTACTAATGATTTTAGAAATTTGCTGCTGTTCCTGCTGCTGCTGGTGCTCTTGCTGTTGATGTTGTGTCTTCTGCTGCTGCTGATGATGTGGGTGGTGTGTTTGTTGCTGCTGTTGGTATTCAATCGAAGCTGATTCGAAATGAGGCCGTATCATTTCGATACCTGCAAAACATCAAACGTATCTTACTATAGTGATGACGACAGAGTTATCAATTTATGATTTATCTATTTTTGTTACAAATGCTGCCTAAGCACACTGTTACACTTACTTGCAACATGCATTTTAACAGAACAATTGCTCCAAGTGAGGATACACTATTCCATTTAAAAATATATAATTAGCAGTTTCTGTTGCTGTTCAAAACACACACACTTACACATTCAGTTAAAATCTTAACAATAAATTGTATAATATGTATTATTCAATTAAATAATCTATTCGAGGCGACAAGTAACTAATTTTCTGTTAAACAATTCATCATTTCGAATGCATGCGACCTGCTGCGTTCTACACTGGAGGTCGTGTTCCTCTTAAGTCGTGTATCCGTAGCTGAGCTTGTATCACTAATCTTTTTTTTCTTCTAATCACTAGCCATCATTATCGATTACATTTCTTCGTTGCTTTCTATCTTGATGCACCCGATCGTAAGTCTATCCTTTTGGGAACTTTTGCTCATTTCGACCTAGCAAGAACATTTATTTTCGATCCATTCAAAACCGATTGAAGGACACATAACGCAAACTGGTTTGCGTTATTGCATGGTTGCTTTGCTTCTGTTTTGCACTAAAGAGGTGAAAAATACCAAAGTGTTTGTACAACATACAAGCGTAACATGCTGTACAGATATCCGAATGCGTCGCAATTTGAGAAGTTTAGTTGTCAGGTTTTTTCAATTTGCACCAATGCCTAATTAACATGATCTAAAATTGTTCACAATTTCACTGTTTCGGTAATCCCTTGCCAAATTTTAATTCCAACAACGACGCACGCACACGTATTCACAAGCTTTGCCTAACCTTGCGCATACGTATGCACACATTCACACTCGGTCACATATGCAAGAGTTACATGCCATTATTGCATCTGGATGAGGCCAGTATCAGAGAATCGTAGAATTGAAATCAAAAAAATCATAACTTATTTCAGGGAGTTTCTTATGCAGTGCCTACCTATTTGGGAAATAAAGTTTTGTTTCAAGTAGAAGAAAACAAAGACTACAACGACGAGCACACTACATTGGAGAAAATTTTTGACGTTTCCTATTTTTGTTTGCAATTTGCTGATATGTCAAGGGTGTTCTTTAGTGTAAGTGAGATCAGTACATTCAGCTATTAATGCCTGGTTTTATATTTGACGTTTCAAAGGGTTCTTCTATATGGTTTCAAATGGAATGCCAATAAATGGGTCTGTCTATGCACCAGAAACATGTTATACTTTAACAATGATGTAATAATAACACTGCGTTCAAACAAAATTATGATCGTTAAGTTATTTCATTGTTCAATGGATAATTCATTACCTATCGCATTGGACGAGGAATATTCAATAGATGGCGCTGCTGTAACTACCGTTACAATATGCTTGAGATTTTATAGCAAACTATAGGTATACTGATTGCTGTAGATTTTATAGTATTTTTTCCTCTAACGAGGGCATAAGCACTCTGGTTTTATTTGGTAGAATTATAAGAATGACTATTTGAATGTTAACATCCAAACCATTGATTGTTAACTCAAGTAAATTATATTTCCTTAACTAATTATTCATCCAGCGATGTAGAATTTAAAATCACCGTTAAAGGTCTCTATACTCAGGTAACACTATTAGCCACTTATTATCATATATGAGTTTGTTGCAGTTGTAAAAGCTTATTGGTTTTACAAATCGATAATGTATTTTGAATACAATTTTAGATTTATTCAAAAAAAATATGGAAAATACATCAAAAGAATCATTAGTTGTACAAAACCAAGAGCACGGCAAAACTAAAGGCGTTGGGTCCGTTGAAATGGTAAAAGGAGCTGGAAAAGAAAGCTTGACGAAAATTCTACCCGAGAGAGAATTCTTTGTGACCAATCGGCTCAGTTTAGTGCGAGCAGTAACGAGTGACGGAAGTGTTTCGAGAAAAGCGTAGTGGCTTCACGTTAGTACCGTTGAAGGCAACTTTTATTATTGCAGCATCTGCACATTGATTGTAACGATGCCAGTGGTAAACTACAGTGTTTTCTGGTATTATTGCTGTCAAACATATAGCAATCGAACTTTATTTTGAGGTGGTTGTGAAAATTTCCCGATATGCGATAAAGAAAAAAAGTTACCGCATCCGCAGCTCTCAGCTTTTGTCCCCGTTGCCTTGCAATTTGTATAAGGCTAAACGAGAGAGTTTGTCCTTTCTTCATCCTTAGCTTTAGCTCGGTCCTGCGGAAATATTCAGAGCTTTTCGCCTTCGTGCGTTCCAGTTTGTTCGTGCAATCTCGTTTGATGGTATTTGTGATGGGAGCTAGTGCATGCATACTCTGAAAAATAGGGAGGAATTTAAGCTTTTTCGTAATGTTTACAATAAACACTATGCATAGATAAACCATGAAACTGTATTCACTAATGGTTTCTTAAGCAAATAAATTGCCAGTAAACCAGTGATTGAAAATTTCTAAAGACCTTCACTTCGTCAAGGATTCAAAGATAAGATGTTACATTATCCTTTGACGAGAAGGTATATGTGTGGTCACACATGAACCATGAGAAATGAAGAAAGAGAGAGAGAGAGAGAGAGAGAGAGAGAGAGAGCGAGAAAGAGCGAGAATGAGATAATTTTGAGCAAAAAGAGCTGCATTACTAAACTTGGAAACATGGAAGCATCTGTATAACGAATTTGTGATATCGAGAGCGAACAAAGAGAGAAGTTGGTACAATTTCTTTCTCTCCTGAACGATTTTCTTCAATAAAATAGCGTTGCGTATTGCAGTGTACAGAAAACTCTAGTGAAGAACGACTACCTTGGCAACTTTTTTCAACGATTTGGATTGTGTAAAAATTAGGACAGTCAGACACATTCGTGCAGTAGCAGTAAAGGCACGAATGTTCATTGTGAGCAAAACTTCAAATATTTTAACAATATCAACTTAGACCTGTTTTATGTTTTACTCTTGCTGGTACGAAATTTCGTGTCTAATATGTGTCGTAACAATTGCAAAAGGCATTTTTTACCGACGTTATATTCGGCTTACAGCTTTTCCGCAGAAAGTTTTCACGAACCAAGTTTGTACTATTTCGAATGTTCGTTTATGATGGCTAAGCATGAAATGGATACGATATTTGATTTAACGCTATTGATAAATAGTTTGCTCTATGTTGTATATATATATATATATATATATATATATATATATATATATATATATATATATATATATATATATATATATATATATATATATATATATATCTCTCTTGACGATAAAAGCGATAGTAGATGGATATGATAGTTATTGTAAAATTATTGTGTTTTGTAAAAAAATACTCGGTAAATGCCTAGTGGGATTTTAGTTTTTACTATTCTGCAGAGCTAAGCCCATTTTATTGTGACTTTATCTTCTCACAACATTAAACTCATAGATCCACTCCAACAACAGCAGATGGAATAAAAGTGTACAGTGACGTGAGCAGCGAAATTCGTTTTTTGTGGTTGTGTACAACTGTGTGTGCCAGTGCAATGAAACGACAGGATTAATAAGCCTGATTGTAAAGCCTGAATCCGCTATCTTCAATAACAGCGATTCGTGAGTTTTTTTTCTTTAATGTGCGAAGTAACATTATCCATTACGAAGTGTGACACCTCTGAAGTGTATAAATACAACAGTGATTGCTTAGTATTCCGACCATCATTTTTATCATAATCTTCATAAGGGAGAAGTTGCCATATTCCCATTACCAGTGGCTCGCTTATCAGGAATCTACTCTAACAGCGGTAGCAGCAGCAGCAGCAGCTATAGCAAGCTTTTACTAATCGAAAAGCTTTTCGATTGATTTTGCTTCACGCTAGGGAAGAGCTATACTACAGTTTCACTCCTAAGAGAAGAACAGCGGTTCAACGGTAAATGTTTCATGCTCGATTATTTTCAACGTAACTGTGATAATTTGTAACATTTTTTGTTGCATTAGAGTGTTTTATTGAACGGCCCTTATTTTGCACATCGTTTATTTTTATGGTTTTTAGAGAAATAAGTGTATTTGGAAATACTTGTTTTTCTTATTTCATTTTTAAAGTTATCGATTTTCTTATACCCAGGGGAGAGTCACTCGTTTACTCGTTATGCCTACACTTCTTCTCAAGCTCTTTTCGGTTCTTTATGTGTGTTGGGATAGCTACCGATTTGGGTTTGCTTTGAAGTGCGCGGATGTCTAGCGTTGTATACCGGTATTGGTACCGGTATTAATATTGGCAGTGCTTTGGGTATGTGGTAGTAGGATAACAGAAATTTCGTACGTAGCAAAAAGCTCGCCAGGACATGTGTCTTTATTGTTGGCATGGTAGAGCTTTTTGTCGAATGCGTTGTCCGTTTGAGGCTCTCTTGGATGTGAATGGTGCTGGTATACTGGCATACGGCTGTGAGTCACGCTAGTGCATGTTTTCCTTTGAATATTACATTCAAGCTTCATGCGGTAAACTCCATCAAAATTCGTTGTATTTTGTTATGCAGTGTTTTTTTCGGGTTACATTTTAAGTTTTCGCCAATATCTAAAATTTTGAATGGAGTTCATAATGAATTATAGAGATCTAGAAGCCGTGAGCTAGATCATAAGTAGTTTTTAAATTATTGAGATTGTGTTCCGTACTTCATTATAAGACTTTCTTGTTTTTATAAACTAATGTTATAAAAATGTCGTATGTTATTCTTTGACATACAATTAAACTATTGTCTGGAGACCATAAAAATTACCCTGACCATCCAAAGCACAAGGGTTTGCTCAATCCCCTATGATATTCTCATGTTTTCTCTTTGATAAACATATGAGTTTGACCGGAAAATTCAAATATACCGCATAAACAGGGACATGATGATTATAACGAAATGTCTAGCGTGAAACACGCTCATGACGGGCTGGTTTAATTTCCCAATCGTTGGCAATTCAGTATTCTTACCTGCGAACAACATCTATTACTTCGGAAACTATAGCGCGCTTTAATGGTAGTGTGAATGAGTATATAATGAGAAATACAGTGAAATGATGGAATCAGATGTGACAAAAAATAGCATGAAACATTCAACCATCATGCACACGATAATGTAATATTGATTTTAGTTGGCGCCTCTAAGGGCAGACATCAAACTGCAACAGAGCTTGTGCCATGGTACATAGGTCATAAAATAGCTAACTATCCAATGTAAATGAAACTTGCAGAGAATTCGATTTCTGGGAAGAGAACAATAGACGTAAATTTATCGCGAACAAGAGAGTTTACTTCATAACCAAGAGATCAAGAGAGCAAAAAGAGAGACTGATGGATAAAGAGAGCGTAAGCGAGAAAGAAACAAAGGAAGGTGGACGAGAAAAGAAGAGATCATTTGGAATTTTCCGTTCAAGGACCAGCTCTCATAAATACTCGCTAGAAGTCGCACAGAGATGTAAAGCAGCTTGTTCGTAGAGCTTTTGCGAGCTTAATGCGCCCCACCAAAAGTGAAAAGCAACTGAAACCGGTGTAGTCAACCGCAGCAAGAGTACTAACTGTTTTATATGTTTCTAGTAAGCACGACAAGCGTTGATGACCATCGTCGTCTCCTCTACCTGTGTTTTGCGTTAATTACTAGTACTTATGCCTGACGCTTACTATTGCTTAGTACCTGTGCTAATTTCTTCTAGTCATATTCATGCATTTTATTATTATTTCAATTAAAGCGTCTGTAATATTTCAATGGTGAACAAGATAAAAACATTTACTTTGTGCTGTATTTACGTTACCTTTTTTTCTGAATTCAGAATTAGTAAAGCAAGGAGAATTGAAACCAAATTGTAAGTCATTCATAAACAGTATTTGTGATCATTGGGTTAGTTATCGATTATGATTTAGAAATTTACAATATGAATTATTTTGAAAACGAAAAAAAAGAATTCCATAATATTCGATTGAAAAAACCATGCAGTGTTAACAAAGCCATTACCCAGGAGATTAGGGAACATGAACGTGTACTCAAAATTCATAAAGCCAAACAAATAATAAACACTCCTATTAATTCATCTAAGTGCTATAAAAATTCTTGAAATTTAATTCATTTCAAACTCATGTATGAAAATAGTATGTAATTAATTTATTTCAATAGTTGGTATGATATTAAGTACTAAAATTCCAAGAAAACTAAAATACCAAAGAATATTAAAACAGTCAACAGAAAACATTCAATCAATATGGGAATCAATATAGAATATCAAATTAATCAATTTATTGATTATTGTTATAGCTTATAAACACTAAACTGGGTCGAAGAAATAAGTATTGTTAAATGTTCTGGATTGCGTGTGTTTTAGGTGCGAAATACTTAGTATTTATCAAAAGTTCGTATTACGTTCATGGGTGTGCCAATATTCCAAAATGTTGTACATCTTGTTTACGGCATCATATTTTACCCAGTTCACTGTATCGTTTTCATTAAATGAACTAAATTCCTATTTGGTATAAGTATCCTATACGGTGATATCCTATTTGACATTATAGTACACAGTTTGAAAGAAAGTCAGAGCCAAACTAGCTGAATCAAGCAAAACATATTGAACAAACACAAGGAAATTTGTTACAATGGACCGATGTGGTACGTAAGAATCGCTGTATAACCAGCGGTACGTTAAAAATCTTTAACACCACAAGTTAATAAATGCGCATGTTTGATCTGACGTCATACTACAGAAGTTGAAAATATTGCGGAATGTGTCGTCTTGAAAACAAATGATCGTACCATTTGAAAACCTGATTTTCGTTTTCCTTTATTTTCATAAAATTATGGAAATTTATCGTTAATTTCAATTTTTTATTACATGTTATTTTTATGCTATTACGATTGGTTACAAAATCACCTGATGGTGATGGTTATTAAGTAAAATCTTTTTGAACAATGCAATAGCTTCAAACCAATTCAGCAAAACTTTTACTGCTTTTTATTAAGTTACAACAGATTTACCATTTCACAGTAACGTAATCCAGAGTAGAATCAAGAGATTTTTAATGTTATATTTTTCCTAATGAATTATTTTCTCCATTGCAGAAATTTTGTCGAGGAATTAGATGCACCATTCCCAACATGGTGCCGTTTATATAACTGTGATCTGTGGTAATAAATTCATGAGCCCCATGTAAGTAATTTTTGGTACCGTGGTTTATCTATATAAATATATATATATATATATATATATATATATATATATATATATATATATTTATATATATATATATATATATATATATATATATATATATATATATATATATATATATATATATATATATATATATACATACATATATATATATATATATATATATATATATATATATATATATATATATATATATATATATATATAAATATATATATATATATATATATATATATAGATATATATATATATATATATATATATATATATATATATATATATATATATATATATATATATATGCGTGTTTTCATATAAAGTTTCTAATATCGGGCTTTTTTATAGCTCAAATAGACAACGAATATTATTGCAACATTTTTATGTCATGTTTTAGGCCTTGGACATCTGAGGCTCTCATTGTTGGCCATATAGACAATGACAGAAGACTCCGATTCGATATCTGAGGAAGAACGTAGTTTGTTCCGTCCTTTCACTCGTGAATCATTACAAGCGATAGAAGCACGCATTGCCGATGAAGAAGCAAAGCAGCGTGAACTGGAAAGAAAGCGAGCCGAGGGGGAGGTAAAGATTGTTCGCTATTTACAAAATGCTTTGATCCTGCCTAGCTTTAAAACCGCTTGAAATCCTAGTTCATTCATTGTCCCCTTTCCTGATATCAGCTATCACTCTCAGCCATTCCGGTCGTTTTACTATTTGTATCTATAAACTCGCTCCTACCGCTTTTAGGACCTATTCCTTGCCGTTACAGTCGTTTTCACACTGGAAAAATGGTTCAAATTCTACCATAAGCATTAATGTCGTTATATGTCATTAATTTTTGTCCTATTTGCTCATAGCATATGTGGTAATATATAATTTTCTATCCAGTATATCTATCAAATATAATTTGTTATCAAATTAATATAATTTTTTGCAAGCATTTGTTTACATATTTCTTCTACGTATAATTGTGTACATACATACTAATGCTGTAAAATCTATATATACAAAGCAAATGTTCATAAACTTAACGTGCTATTGTGGTCCTTTTTTTGGTACAAATATAAACAATCAGTTTGATTTATTTTGTTGGAAACGTTTTTGCAGCTCCGTTTCAAGTAATAAATAAAATTTCTTTTAAGCTCAGGAAATAGGACATGATGTGTAGGTAGTTGGCAAAGCTTGAATTTGCTGGACAGATTTATCCTTTTGTTGAATAATAACAGCTGATCTATCAATTTACCAAATCTGGAATTAATATGGACGTGGACAATTATTTATTCGCTTTGTAATAAAATCATACCATTTTGATTTTTTTAAAAAATATCTTTTGAATTCTCATCTATGAAGAGAACTAATTTTCAATGTAACTGAGCAAAAGCCAGTTTGAACTACACACGCGCATAATGCAATGAGAAAGGCCATTTTAGCTACACATATACGTAGCCTTTCTATGCTTATCGTTTCCATGGAATACTGATGCATGTGAATATTCGGTAGCATTGCTCTACATTATTTACAAAACAGAAAAAAAATCTATCATGTGTGTTTACTCATAAAACGATAAATTTACGATTTGATTGACTTTATAGAGATCCAGATTATTGTTTGTTTAATTTTTATTCCAATAATATTTGGTAATTATTATAATATTTCTTTCAATGCAGTATGATGGGGATCGAGATCCTACACAACGAACCACATTACACCACTATTCCAGATGCAGATGATTGTAACTCTCCTTATCATGCATTGTATCACAATGATAAAATCGATAAACAAAACATTTTCATTGAATCGAAATTAAAATTGTGAATCGAATAAGAGCAAAAATCAAAAGTGTTGGTAAATCAAAAGCATTGTAAGCAAATTGCACAGTAAATGAACATAAAAGTGGTGCTTCATCTAATCGCTCCTGAAATGCACGTACATTTCAGCAAATATCGCAAGCAACAGCATTAAACTCATTATCACTGCAAAAACGCTACCTTAACTGTAGAGGTCAATTTTCTTAAAATATTTCAATTAACTTTCTAATACATGTCAACTATCACCTCCTTTACAGAGTGATTTTGGTCGGAAGAAAAAGAAAAAAGAAGTAAGATTGTCTTTTCAACTACTCAGCAAGCAAATCATTATTTTATCTATATATACATAATCAACTATATATAGACATCAGATACAACATATTGTAACAATTTTGTTTAGTTGAGTTTCTCTCAAGCATTCGTTTAAGCATTTTTTAGTATTCCACATTAGTAATCTAATAAAAATTAGTTGCCTAAATTGAGAATTTTTCAAAAATCAAGTTAATCATGTTTTGCGTGAAATTTTATGCTTTTTAAGATGTGATTATCTGATCTTTGATGGAATTTTAAATTGGAATCAATGGCATTTTTAGGCAAAGTGAATTTGTGAAGCAAGATAATGTTGTTGAACTTAAAACCTTAAGGCAAACTGTAAAACAACAATACTGAAGAATAATGCATATTCCGTTTATTGAATCTTATATGATATTTCTCATTAATGATGCATTTCTAAATTAGTGCATGTTAGAACTCAGATATTTGCTTTAATAGCAGCAGTCAGGATGTGGAATATATTTGCAATACACATGTATATATTTATAATTATAAATATGATATATTTATAATAATGTTGCTTCATTGTTCTTAGAAAACATAATTTGATTTGTCTGCTTTAATAGTATGTAAATTTGCACGTGTTACATTTTATTATTGTTTTGCTCTACACAATAATATTTAGTTTTAGCTTGTTGGCTTAATTTGCCTAAAAAAATGCTTATGTTTTTTGTAATCATTCACCAAAAGCGGAGGATGGCCTCAGCTCCTCGTTAGCAGGTTCAATTTACAAAATCAAGGGACATTTCCTGAGATTACTTCACGACTATTCGGTTAGAACCATATCTAGCAAAGTAAATAACTTTTCTTAATCGACGGTTTATTCCATGGTTTTTATTTTTAGTTTAATTTTATTTTATTTAAACTGTCATACAACATAATGTGTAACGAAACATGTACGTTATATTTTTGGCTTTCATAGCTTGAACATTAATAGATTACACATTTCTGTCTACAAAGTACACAATTTTCATTAATCATTATAACTGTTACTAATAATAAAAAAAATTTGAGCGAATCGTGGTTGATAAGACCGAAAACCCAAGCAAGACAAAAACAACTCAAATTCATTCGTAAAATGGCTTCATGAAACATCAGATACTCGTAAATTAATTTATTTGCTTGGGGAATTGAACGCGTGTCCTCTAAACCGTTATAGGGTTGACTTCTAATATCGATCCTTACTTAACACGCATTTGAGCAAACTGTTCTAAGTTGATTAAAGGCTTGGCTAGTAACTCTTAAAATGGATTGCATAATGGTAAATATTTGTATCAGAAGGGCAGTGCCTTTCATTAAAATATGGTCGGAACGCTGATCAATTCTAGCGATAAACATGCGGCTAGGTTGTACAATAGAATCATATCAATATTTTTTATTTAATGCATATTGTCGTATATAATTTATTGTATTCACCCATAAAAAAAACTTATTGTGAAGCAATAAAAGCGCCGTAGCCAGAGTTGTCGTTTGTGGTATGATATTATTTTAATTATTACTTGACTGTATATAAGCTTTTTTATGTTCAAAGCAATGCAAATTTTACATGTGCTTGATCAATTGTTTGAAGTGATTGATATACAACCATTTCATTTTCTACAACGTTCACGCTTTGTTAGAGTAACGGAGTTGGGAAAACACAAATCACATCAATAACTCCATACTATTCTTGAAGTTGACTAAACTTGTTCATCATTTTCATCTTCCTCTATTTCTCTTTCTATTTCATTGTCTATTGAACATCGCTGACAATTCTGTCATTCCAATTACGTGTGAAATGATTGATTCATCTCGTAACTTGAATATTACACGAATTGCTCGCCGCAACCAACACGCAATTATAAATTTGTAGATACGTTACGATGACGAGGATGAGGATGAGGGTCCCCAACCGGACCCTACACTTGAACAGGGAGTACCTGTCCCAGTTCGAATGCAGGGCAGCTTCCCTCCAGAGTTGGCCTCCACGCCTCTCGAGGATATCGATGGCTTTTATTCGAACCAGAGAGTAAGTTAAACTTCTTCATGAACTACAAGGCTGTATTAATTAGCTTTGTGCGTCGAAAAGAAATCATAATTAATCAACAAAAGCTTGACAAATAAAGCGCAAAATTACGCTTCTATATACATGCAAAACGCATAAAAAATAGTTTCAATTTATAGTTTGAATAATTATACTAAGTGTATTAGGAATTGATTATTTATATATTATCGATCTTGATTCTGTTCTCTTTCACAGACATTCGTAGTGGTTAGCAAAGGAAAAGATATTTTTCGTTTTTCGGCCACCAATGCATTATACGTACTTGATCCGTTTAATCCTATTCGTCGCGTAGCTATTTATATTTTAGTACATCCACTGTTTTCACTTTTTATAATAACAACCATTCTTGTTAATTGTATATTGATGATTATGCCTACCACGCCGACAGTCGAATCTACCGAGTAAGTATTGACTTGTGATACCTTCAAAGATTTTTGTGTGTTTTATCAATGTACCCTCTTGCAATTAGTAATGAACTCGAATAATGACTAGTAAAAACAACATTTCCTATAAAACATTTAAATCAATATCCTCTTCCAAAAGTCATAGTGTTCAAAGTAATAATTAAATATCTGGTAATCTGTTGCAGTTTTATTAGTGTGACTTTTTACAGAATTGTCAAAAAATCTTGCTGTTTTAAGTCACAATCATTATTTTTTAAATTTGATTTGTGTTACTATCAATAGACTGTACTAATGTACCGTACAATTAGTTTTCTTGGAAAATGTTAGATAATTATACAATTTGATTAGGATTTCATAGCTCTATAATATGTTTTCGACTGTTTTCATGTTACATATTTTCAAATGGTTTTCATGGAATGATAATAACATGAACATAAGACAACACAAGATAATAAATAAAACTACTTTGAAAATGATTCTTATTTACACAAAAACCGTGGCGTACATATACTCAAAATATAAAATTTCTATATAAAAATGTAGAAATAAACAATAATGAAAATTTTTGAGTCATGATACGCTAGTTGGCTAGAGCTCTCGCCTTAATAAGTTTTTGATGAAAGTGTATTCTTTCCAACGTGCTAACAAATTGTTTTGTTTCGGAGAAGAATATACCTAAGACCTTATTCCAGGCCTCAATTCTTACATGCCTTCTCAAAAGCGTTGGTATTTGCTAGTTATAAGTCCTCTCTTCCTTGAGCTCAGTATTTATTCGCCTCCATCGCCTCTCATCTTATTTCCCCCGTTCTGCTAGTTTTTGTCTTATGGGGTTAGTAACCGGTGAATTTTAAAAGTTCTTCAAAATACCGATAGCCAAGGATAATATTAAATCCATGTTACAAATATTTTTAAAGTTTATTATATACTTTCTTACTTGATTTGAGAATTATTTTTTTTTCTTCAAATAATATCGTTTATAACTATAACGAATCGGATTATTTCTGTCCATATGATATTCCATTTGCATGTGCATTTGCTATGCAATGCAGTGCGATAATCGATGATTTATTGCGATTACCATGGTTCATCATCTATAAAAGAATAATTTGTTCTACTTAGTTTGATGTTCTACTCTGATTTGAAGGGTACACATAAGATTATCAAATTCCATGAGTCTGAACTGAAGTACTGAAGAAAAACCAAACTCCTGTTTCTTATCACTCTCGACTAACACAGGGTGATATTCACCGGAATCTACACGTTCGAATCAGCTGTAAAAGTGATGGCGCGAGGTTTCATATTACAACCGTTTACTTATCTTAGAGATGCATGGAATTGGTTGGACTTCGTAGTAATAGCATTAGCGTGAGTTACAATATATATATATATATTTACACGTATACATACACATATTAACATATTAGGTTACGATTCATAGAAATTGCCAGAAATTAGATTACCATTCCCTTCGTGGATGCATTTATAATTTTGTAAACAATATGCCACCTACATATACATAATAAATATTTTTTCGAGTTTACGTCTTTTTCTTTATTGTTCATTCTCCTCTTATATACGTTTTCGACTAGAAAAAACAAACTTTTTTTACTTTTATTACGAGCATAGCATCTAGTGTTTAGAAGTACCCATTATATGTAATATAGGATATTCACTTATTATGTTTTGTACTATTTTGGCTGGTGGCGCACATATAGCCGAAATAACATGGTTCATATAAAAAATAAAAAGTGGCTGATTCATTTTTTTCATCATAGTAATGAGATACTATGCGGAGATTCGATAGCCAAAGTGTCAGCGCGTGCCATTAAGACACAATACTATTGAGTGCGAATCTCAACTGATCTTCCCCCGTACGCAGGATAGACTATCCAGCAACGTGAAAATTTCAAGTCATGGAAAGCATTTGCAAGACAGTCCATAAACCAGTTGTTGAGCCATTTAGGTAGAAAGAAGACAAATTAGCTACTACAGCTCAATTTATATTGGTTTTGGTGTTTTTGGCAAATAATTAAACTATTAAATTGATTAAGATTCATGACAGAATTGATTAATTTGATCATTTTCACAAATTTAATAAAACTACCACTTACCTAATTGAAGTTGATTGCTAATTCTGAATATCATCAAATGTCACGTTAAGTACTAAATAAGGAGCTTTATGTAATAGCTTCATACATTTCAATATATACAATATTTGCAGAACATTTTGTTCACATTCGTTCCAGCAATGGCTATGCATAGCGAATGTTACACCACTTACAGATGCCAAACAAGCACATGTAATGCAAAGCAAGGGTCCAAAATGTGTAATCGTAACAAAAATCTGTCTTTGTGTTGCAAGATAACTTTTCTTATTCTCACATCCTAATGCCCATGGCATGATACAAATCGCGGCGGCAATAAACATTCCATAAGAGCAAAGGTTAAATGCCAAACATTATTATTTAGTTTATGTATATTTTTACAAAACGCTGATGTGCAGCACAAACAGCATATAATAGAAAAAATGATTTAGCTACTTTTACAAACCATACCATGAAAACATCTGAATTATTCACCTATACAGTTGCAAAGCAAAACTCGTGACAACATATCGTAGAATTTTATGATGTAGCTCTATTCTATAGAATTAGTTCGACAGTAAACTAACGGTTTTTTCGGTATTATCTTTAAATGCCTTTATCACATGATGGACGGTAAACATAATTACACCACCACAGATATGTAACTATGGGTATAGATTTGGGTAATCTTGCTGCATTGAGAACATTCAGGGTATTACGAGCTCTCAAAACAGTAGCCATCGTTCCGGGTGAGTATATCAGGTATACCAAACATATGCGTCTAACTCAAATCAATGTTTCATTCGTATCATAGGTTTAAAAACCATCGTCGGGGCTGTCATAGAATCTGTTAAGAATCTCAGAGATGTGATAATTTTAACAATGTTTTCGTTATCCGTGTTTGCTTTGATGGGTCTGCAAATCTACATGGGAGTGCTTACACAAAAGTGCATCAAAGAGTTTCCTTTAGATGGTTCATGGGGTAACTTGACCGATGAAAGCTGGGAGCTGTTCAACAGCAATGATAGTAAGTACATCATGATTTTTATTTTGCTTCAAGGGGTGATGGTAAGCTTTCAATTTGCTTTGAATTTTAATTTTACAGCTAATTGGTTCTATTCCGAAAGTGGTGACATTCCTCTGTGTGGAAATTCATCCGGCGCTGGGTGAGTAATGGGTGTTGACAAAATACTTGAAAGCACCTTCTCTAATACATGCTTCAAACAATACACATACAATGTACAGTGGTATTAAATGTTACGTCAATAATGCCTTTTAATTCATCCATTTGCTTCCCATTTCAGGCAATGTGATGAAGGTTACATTTGTTTACAAGGTTATGGTAAAAATCCAAATTACGGGTATACAAGTTTTGATACATTCGGATGGGCATTCTTGTCTGCCTTTCGTCTAATGACTCAAGATTATTGGGAGAACTTATATCAACTGGTTCGTATTGTAATCTTTTGACTCCAGTGATAATTGATTATCGAGACTATTAATTATGTTTTACTAGTATGCGATAAGTTTAGTTTGTTATTATTACCAATTTTTTTTTCAAAATCAACATTGATCATATTGGAATTGATCAAATCTGGTTATTATTCCAACCATCCGTAAATTTAATTTATTTTTTTTTTCGTTTTTAAGTGGCATGTTTTGTGTCAATAGCCGCTCTGTTACAGCAGGTGTTTCCAAACTTGTTGGCTCAAGGACCGTATTGACCAAAAAAAGCAATCATTTCGAATCATTAGCGTCTCATGAGATAGTATCCAAATTTCAAGCAACGTTCACGTCAAAGTGTGCATCTGAAATGTTATTCAAATACGTAATTGAGGTGGGTTTCAAGCTAACCGTATAATTTTCGATCGGTTGTTCAAGCTCTGTATAAAGGACTAGAAATTTATGATATCCTTAGTCACATTATCATTCGTTGATGCTTTTCGTAACATTTCGTAAAAGATTTCCGAAAATAAATTTGCCCAATCGAGGGTTTTGTATTTGAGGAATTTTACAAAAAAAATAAGTATCATGGATTGCATTATTTCTTTTTCTATCTGTTTGAAGATTCTTCTATCTATAAAAACGGCACAAATGTTCGTTGCTATGATATAGTGTTTGTAAAATTAAATTGTTTGTATTGTTTGTAAAATTGCGCAACAGCGACGATTTAAATTTTTTTTTACAATTTTGATTCAAATTCAAAACAATTAAGGATTTTTCAAATAAAGAAATGTTTTTGCTTAATTAGTATAGTAACTGAACGGCACTATGTCAACACGGAAAGTGTTGTGTAATGTACGGAGAGCAACATTTACGAAGAAATATTATTTATATCGTTTTTTTAACGTTGAACATCATGCACGAACAAAATTTTATAGTGAAATTCAAAACTGTTTTCAAATGCTCCAACATAAATACTATCTCGAGAGACGTCCAGGCAAGAATACCCTCTGAAGAGACACAGTTTCTTCTAGGCAAAAAAGCAATTCATGGTTCCATCCTGTATAAACACTTTGCTCATGCGATCCTTTGGCCTTAGTTTGAAGCCTCCTGCACATTTTATTGACACGAGAGTGTGCGTGTTTCATTCCTACTGTTTTTATCTTAAGGTTATTGTTATGCATAGGTAATTTAATATACATTATTTGAGTTCAAGAATAATTTAAAACAGTTGTTTATTTCAAACTTGATTAAATTCAAATCCTTTTCTTCGATGGTGCGCAAAACAGGTGTTACGATCAGCTGGACCGTGGCACATGCTCTTCTTCATTGTGATTATCTTCTTGGGTTCGTTTTACCTTGTAAATTTAATCTTGGCCATTGTTGCCATGTCGTACGACGAACTCCAGAAGAAGGCCGAAGAGGAAGAGGCCGCCGAGGAAGAAGCACTCCGGGTGAGAATATTATTTCTAAGTGGAAATCGGGAACACTTATTATTTTACACGATGTATTATATTATGAGTAAATCTCGTCGCATTCTTTTTAGTTGTTCACTTATCTGTTTCATGGAAGGCATTGAAATAATTGTGAATGCCATTGCTGTATCCATGATTGTAATAAAATTATCAAGACGAATCCAATATCGTTCATAAAGGCCAAAGAACCAAATTGTTTCATAGTTTACTATAACATAAACTAAGATCTATAGCAAATAGATAGAACACATTGTATTAATTGTAATAGATGAACATTGAGTCATAGTAAGAAATGAAAATGGAAATATATCAGTTGACAACAATGGGTAATATTTTTATGTTTACTATACCATTTTATGTTTTACATAATGTTTCACCAAATTGTCAGGTTGTTATAAATCATCCTTTATAAATTCCATTTTGTAAATTGAACATGGAATGATTTGTTTTGGGACGTGTTCGATTTTATATGGGAAAATGTTTTGTGATTCCGATTCGACATTGAGCTTGGATGAAATGGCTTCAGATTAGGATGCATTGCCTAAATATAATAGAATCATAAGCTCGAAACAGCGAAAAACATATGTCGTTTTCCGTTTCCAATCAAAGTCACTTTTGTAACTAGCTTTATTCAGCCAAGCAATTATTTGCACAATGAGCTCTCGTTACAGCATCCCAAAGCAGTTTTGAAAAAAAATTATTAACTATTACTTTAATGGGTGCACCAAAAGCTACTTGATAATGTGATAGTAAAATGTTTACGATGCCACAGCACAAAAACAAATCTGGTGTATTATCACACAGCACAACCACAAATGGATTCAATCAGAAATTTTTTAATTACCGATTTTTGAAGATAAAATCCGTGTGTTTGTGCTGATGTGTATGTAACACAACTGTAGCGAGAACTAATAGTTTTTATTACTTCAACCGAACCACTTCATGCCATCAACATGCGAATGGAAACATAGGAAGCAGAAGAAGCGGCAGCAGCAAAGGCGGCAAAGCTGGAAGCGCAACAGGCAGCTGCAGCAGCAGCAGCCAATCCAGAGATAGCCAAGAGCCCATCGGATTTCTCCTGTCACAGCTATGAGTTGTTCGTCGGCCAGGAGAAGGGCAATGATGATAACAATAAGGAGAAAATGTCCATCAGGAGCGAAGGATTGGAGTCGGTGAGCGAAATCACAAGAACAACCGCACCAACAGCTACTGCAGCTGGCACTGCAAAAGCCCGTAAAGTGAGCGCGGTAAGTATGTTACCGCTGTTCTGCACCACAAAATCTCTCTGCTATCGTACTTATCTCTATCGAACTATACTTATCGAGCCCCCCGATGGTCTAGATACAACACAATTCAGAAACTCGATCACTAAAGTCCTCTAAACACAACTCAATACATTCGACGCTACCAGATCATCACGATTTTCTGAAACTACGTTATTTTATAAATATATAAAACGTGTACCTTTATTATGCATGGTTTTTGAATTAATATTCATTTGGTTTACATCTGGTTTGATTTATTATTTTGTTCGTGCAAATGGCAATTGCTATACCGATGCATTTGCTTTATTCCCAAAATCAAGATGTTGTATTCGCTATCGGACAAAAACTATTATGTTTACAAACGAACAAATTGATCTCATTACTTGTTTATTTATGACCGTCATTGCATCGTTCGATAAACTTGATTTCAGTTTTGAAATTGGTGTATTTTATTGTGTTGCGCACTTGAGTAACATATCATATACAATACAAACGCACAATACAAAATCCAATACTCACACTAGTTCAACAACTAAACACTCTATTCAATGATCCTCTCTTATGTATCCTCTACGGAATGATATGAAATAATGTGAACTTGCTCAGCTGTCAACTTAGTCCAAGCAATTACCACACAGAACATGTTGCTGATGGATGAATACATTTATTTCATCCTTGTTTGTTTTTTTCTGTTTCTAAGAATGATGATTTTTGTGGTTACTTTTCACGAATTTTGTTTGGCAATACTCAGTGTCATTGATATTCAGTGTATGTTCTCAGTGTTTTTTCTATAGATTTTACTTTGAGCTAATATGCGTTTATTAGGGATCTTCAGATACAGATCTTTTGTTCTTGAGCATCCTTTCTAGAGTTTGTGGGACCTGTTGGCCAGAATCTAGTAATAGGTAATATTGTTTCTATTTCTTAAACAATATTTTTATTGCTTTCATTGTAATAAAAATCAAATTGTATAGATAATGTTTATTGAATCACTAGATCAAACAAAGTAAACTTATGAACGAATATTTTATCTCTAAGCACTTAACGATAACTTGTGGTTTGCATTTGCAGTACCGTTGCCATTCAGGTTCATTAACTTAGGCCGGGTCAGTTGATTGTATGTGGTCCAAAATTGCAATAGTTATAATAGTTCTCATTGTTCGGATAAAATTGTTCTCAATTGTTGTCGAGAACTGGTAGATGCTTGAGGTTCCCGAAAAAAGATTTAGAAAATTACGACTTGTTGTCTTGAATATTGTTTTTCATTGTAACTAAATCAATAAGTACTTATAATAAGTGCAGTTTCTTTTGAAATATGTAGTCATAGCCATGTTTTCGATCTTCTCATTTTTATGAGAATTCCTCAAGTCATTCAATTCCTTGTTGACACGTAAATTACATATTCGCTACAAACACATATCATTCGACCAAAAACATATTTTTGATAACTACTCGGCTTCGAACGACCACTATTCAGGGGTCGCCACTGTGCAAAAGGTAGGTTGAAGGCTTATGTTGATTAAATTGAGTTAATTTTCTTTATCTACAACAGCCTTCGTTGTGCTGCAAGCAGACTTTTATACTTTCCTAGATAATTTTTCAGTATGTGTATTTTGCTACGAATAGATTTATTCAAGAGTGTGATTAAATAATCTCACTTAAATCTTGAAAATCACACAAAAGCTATTTTCTTTAATTTAGAGATGAACAATCATAAAATAACTTTTCAACAATGCTCTTATTAATGAAAAACACAGCATTATTTTGTTTGCCATTCTTGTCGTCTCAGATCACCTAAAGTTTAAAAATAAAAGAACAACAAGCTTGCACCTTTATGCAGAATAGCCCTTTTTATTAAAAACATATATATTTTCTTGCGACTAAATGTTGTATATGCTTTGATTTCGTTTCACAAAATGCTTGTATATAAATAGAGTGCATACATGTCGTCTTAGTTTTTAAAGTAAAAAGAAAACCATGCTGCTATTTGGCTCGCCAAACAAGCATTTATGATTAACATAACAAGCAATATAAAATTTTACAACAATTTGAAACTTTGGGTTTCAAAAATGCATTACTAGTTATGCTTTATGTAACGTTTTATTTAACTTTAATTTAGTAAATAAATACACATTTTTTACACATTATTTTATTACAACACCTGCTACACTTCGCTCTAAGAATTTAATATATTTATGCGTTCAAATGCATCTTAAGTTTTTTTCACATTTCTACATTACATGAGGTTTTAAAAAGTGCATTTATGTCAGAACGCAGTTTGCATCTAAATATGTTAAATTATGGCCGATTAGGTATCATTGCGTGTAGATCTATGCTGTCCTGTTTCTGATGTTTAACTTTAGTTAAACAAACAGCATGCAATAGGATGTGTAATTATAGCTTAAAGAAGGAGACATGTTACCTTGAGAACTGTATACTGTTGCTTATAAGTTAAGCATCGTGCATCTAAAAGTGCAGCAATATATGTTAAAATAATCAAAAATTATATTTCAAGTAAAAAATACAGTACAATACAGAAATACTTTGCAACAGTAATACACTAACCAAATAAAACCTATTACTTTTTAGGCTTCACTTTCATTACCTGGTTCACCATTTAATCTTCGTAGAGGATCAAGAGGATCACATCAGGTACAATCAAGTCAAAAATTGCACCTACGCATCGTTCAAGAGTTTACTTTTAGTATTTTTTTCGTATGAATATGTACCTTATACATATATATATATATATATATATATATATATATATATATATATATATATATATATATATATATATATATATATATATATATATATATATATATATATATATATATATATATATATATATATATATATATATATATATATATATATATATATATATATATATATATATATATATATATATATATATATATATATATATATATATATATATATATATATATATATATATATATATATATATATATATATATATATATATATATATATTTATATATTTATATATATATATATATATATATATATATATATATATATATACATATATATATATATATATATATATATATATATATATATATATATATATATATATATATATATATATATATATATATATATATATATATATATATATGTGTGTGTGTGTGTGTGTGTAAATATATATAAATATAAATATATATATATATATATATATATATATATATATATATATATATATATATATATATATATATATATATATATATATATATATATATATATATATATAACACTACAATTGTGTGTGTGTGTGTTTGTGTGTACGAAGAGAGATAGAGAGAGAGAAAGAGCTTTGAATTTAGTATAGTAATATTCTCTTTATGTATTTTACTTCTCTTCGTTCTATTCCTTATTTTGTGTGGCACATTGTTGAATTTATTTTTTCCACAATTGTTACATATTTTCAAACATACATTCATGTCTATTTACAATAAAAACTATACACCCAAAATACCACATCAAAACATGCTTCCGAATATATGCTCCAATAGCTACATTCAATTTTCATCTGTTTAATGCAAACTTTTCTTTTACATTGCGCAACTGATGGATATCATATCATGGTTGAATGGAACTACCACCTGTAATTTCTTCGATTAGTTTACGATACGTAACGGTAGAGGACGTTTCGTTGGTGTACCTGGTAGCGATAGAAAACCACTGGTACTCTCAACATATCTCGATGCACAAGAGCACCTGCCATATGCGGATGATTCCAACGCGGTAACGCCAATGTCGGAGGAAAACGGTGCAATCATCGTTCCAGTATACTATGCTAACTTAGGTACACTATAAAAAAAAGTATCTTTTCCAAAATCATGAAATATTGCTCCCTCATATAAGGTTCCTTTCTCTCTATATACTTTCTGCAGTATCACTTTCTGCTCATTTATGTTGATAAGCTAGTTCTTTGGGAATTTTAACCCGACTATCCGAGAGCTCTTAATTTGGTTTCATTTTACAAAAATCTGTTCAACCACGTTTGTATTGTATCATCATTTCTTAACATTCCTATGCAAGTTCTGTTTTGTATAAGTTTAGCGTTGGTAATAAAAAGTGAGTAGCAATTATTTTTCATAATCACTTGTAACATTCTATAAGTTTTGTTTGGATATTCTCATATCCAGAGATTTTCGTTGATCGAGCCGATTAATTGTTTATATTTATATCATATCATGTTGTTTTATGAATATCGTGGATCATGTCTGCCGGAGCGATTGACGAAGGCCAACAGCAAGAGAGATTGGATTATTTTATCGTTCTTATTGGAAAACATTCGCGTTTTTATAGTGTCCATATTATTACAAACACTCTGGTCGACTGTGTTACAAAAGGTTGTGCATTCTGCGGAGAAAAATTGGAATAAGAATAACGACATGCAAAATGTTGATAAACACATTCGAGCGGAGAGAAAAGCTTTGGCAGTGCAAACACCAAAAAATAGATTTGAAAATATTTCATTGAGACATAATTGATTATCTATTGTGATTCATTGGTTATAACTTTTGCTTAGATACTAGATCCATTTTGGTTTTCAATGCTTCTTCGAAATTTGAGTTACTTTTATCAAATTCTACGATTAGTAAAATATTTTTCATTATGGCATAAAATTCAGTGCAAATTGGAAATTTTGTGATTCATGATTCAAGATTATAAAAACGCAAAATCATTCGCACATTCTAGACGCTTTCATGCTAAATGTAAAACTGAACATAGATAAACAGTAATTTAATAAATTAACAAAATATCTCTACAACTACTGTACGAATTCGCTCGCTCGGATGTCAGCAGGTTCAAGGCATTCGTCGTACACTTCTCATCAGTCGCGGATTTCGTATACATCTCATGGAGACCTGCTAGGTGGCATGACGAAGGAAAGCCGGTTGCGCAATCGATCTGCGCGTAATACAAATCATTCAATCGTACCCCCTCCAAATGCAGCAAACCTTGCATACGCCGATACAAACCATAAAGGGCAGCGAGACTTCGTAAGTACTCATCTTGTTTGTGCCTATCGGAGCTGTAGAATTACACCATAGGAATAAAATGAATACATTATGCTTGTACAGGATATGTCACAAGACTGCACAGATGAAGCAGGCAAAATAAAACATAACGACAATCCTTTCATCGAGCCTGCTCAGACACAAACCGTTGTAGATATGAAAGGTAGGGCAGAAATATTTTTTCCTGAAGAAGCATGATTTTAATATGCCTGCTTACAATCATTTCAGACGTGATGGTGTTAAACGACATTATTGAGCAAGCTGCGGGTCGGCATAGTAGAGCTAGCGATCACGGAGGTAAATTATCGAAAAGGAAAATTACATTTCATTGGTTCGAAATAAGAGCAATGTACAGTATAATCACTTGACTATCATATCATTTTTTGCATCTTACATAATTGTGTGACTAACAATTATCCAAATTTTATTTGCACTGTATAATTTGTTTGAACTTCTGTTTATTCATTTCATCCAGTGTTTCAATAACCATTACCATCCCCGCATATACCGTGGATTGCATATCCTTTAGAAACAATGTTAATTGAAATGAAGATTGCCTATTAGAAAACGGATTGTCATACTTTTAATATTCAATTTATTGATGAAAGATATATGAGTTCAAAACGTGTTATATTTATCTGATGTCATAGTGATAATAATGATGTCCTTAGTGTTTTCATCTACACCAGGCCTAATATTATCCCTAACCAATATGACACATTATATGTTTCTGTTTGTTGAACAAAACAAATTCCAAGTTTATGCCAATCTTTTGGATCAAACTTGGATCGAAACAAACCAATGTTTTTTATTATTTCGTTAAATACAATGAATTCCACGTCTCTATCGCAGAATTTTATGAAGCTACTCTTCTGATTTGAAATGTAAATATGATATGGAATTTAATTTATTCTACTGATAATTGTTACTCCACTGGTATATATCAACAACAATTTCATTACATATATTATATACAATTATAAGTTATAGAAGTTTAAACAATAGAGGAAACATGTACATAGAAATAAGCATCAAACATGTATCTATTTGATCGTTTTTTTCTTGAGTTTTTCCTTATTTTTTTATTCAATACTTTTTCATAAACTCAATTCTATGTTTGTAAGCTATGTGTTTTTGCTTGATTGTATGTTGAAAATTTCAATGTATTTTAAAATCAGTATTGTTTATTAACTCCATATGTTTTATTATTATATATATATTTAATATATTGGATTTGACCTATTGCACAATGTTCCTAAACTTAAGAAATATTCTAATACATACTAATCACAATGTGTTTAATCTGCTGCTAGCCCAAAACTCCTAGTTGACTCCACTTTCTTGTGTTTTATTTATCTTTTTTGGAGCAATAAAGAGATTTCTTTCCGTATGAATAATGCCTACCATGGTTACCAAAAGAAGTATGAAGTAAGAATATAATCATAACAAATAATTCAGCAATCTCAAACATACATGTAGTTAAAAAAGCAGAATAGCATCACTAGTAGTTCGTGCACAATTTTCCTCTCCTATTTGGTAGATAGTGTTCTAGATGCCTGTAGAATATTATTCTTAGTATATATTTATATATGTTCACCTTTGCAGTACTAACATAGTACACAGTTTGAGCTTCACGTAGAATATGTTTGCTGCACAGTTGCGCAAATGTTTAGCATAAACCATCATCTCGTATGATAATTCAGCTAAAAAGCTGTTTCGATTATTCAAAAAATTATTTTCCGAAAAGTATTTTGCTATAATATTTTTGTTATTCTCAACTTGTTGTAATCGAATTAAAAACATTGAAAAGTGATACGCCATTATGTTTGATATGTTATTACATTGTATGAGTATATTAAATTAATTTAAATAATTAATATTATTAATTTTCATTTTAATATATGCCCATTTATACCAATTTTGATTTCATTATTAAATTTGTGTTATATTCGCCTACGTGCGTACACTCATCTCGCATACCGTGTTAATTTCTTGTCCCAGGGGCACCAAGGAAACTAGTTCGAATGTAGCTGCGTTCGCTAGTTCGATTACATCGTCTGCCCAAGAGCACCAAGGAATAGGGTGAACGAATGAATGAAATCGATGACCGTAGCATTAAAGTTAGAAAAATTAACCCACAAACTTTTCTCGCCATTGTGAGAGGCTCTGAGGCAGAAAAAGCACGTCGGATACCTTTTATCGCGACGTTTAGCAAATATATTGATTTAAAAAAAATGCTATGTAAGAAGAACCTCACGTGCCAACTTTTGTCACCGGAGCTAGAAAATTGTATCACACTGAGGATGAAAATGATGAGATGAGCGAGAAGAAGATTAACCAAAGCGGGAAAAAGTTCTTGCAAATGAAAAGATTGAAAAAAAAGAGTTTTAACACCTTGCGTGCCATGTCAGTCAAAAAGTGACTGACGGAAAATTTGCTAGAATGCCATGTCACCCAATTTTGGGCTACGACAAAAACGCTTTATTTTAAAATGCAATTTTTGAATATTTAGAACAGCTATTATACGCCACTTATCACATTTATGACCAAACCGAAATACGAATGAACGCAAAGAAAGCCAAAAATTCATCACAAACGTAACACGTGAAGAATTACAGCCGGTGCAACCGAGGCTCTGACGTATGAGCAAGAATCGCTTAAATCGAGGCATTTTGTGCGCTTTACTAAAAAAACGCTTGGCACGCAAGGTGTTAAAGCAGAGAAGATCACTGAACTTTTTCTTGCGAATCCGAAAAGAATTTTACAATGAAGGGGGCTTCAAGGCAAGAAAAAGCGTGCTTGATATGGTTTCATGAAGAGAAACTTACTCGCCTACTAAGGGAATGAAAATAGAGCTGTGGGTGATTCGCGATCCCTTTTCTCGCGATGGCGGGAAGCTGCGTTGCAAGGAAAACGCAAAGAAATCTTATCAGAGGAAAGAAGCTCGTTCGATCTCTTTCTTCGTGATAGCAAGAAAAGCAAGGGGAACGAAAAGGCAGCTTGGAAGCGGGAGGTAGTACACCCAATTCTTTTTCTGGTGATAGTGAGCAAAGCTCGACTAATTTTTTTTCACAATAGTGAAATAGAAAAATAGGAGTTTTCTAAATACGGCCTGGCCATTCTTAAATAAATAACAATAACAACAATAAATAGGAGTTTAAAAATTTTTCCCCTCTCTAAAGCCTTACCCCCCCCCCCCTCCCTCCCTCGGCAATTCAATCAACAACCCATTTGCGAGAAATGCTCCATTTGTTTTCCGCCGGCTTGGAGTTCGCTTGGTTCTATGTCAATTGACAAATTTTATATTATAGTTATTTAACTTCAATTTTCATTTCATTGATTGCTTTTTAAAATATCTAATATTTTAAACCATATTTATTTTTTCAACACATCTTATATAATTTCAACACAACATATGACGTTGATAAGCAGATTAAGTTTGAAAGCATCAAATAAAATCTAGTTCAGTTTCAATTGTGGTTTTTGAATAGAAACAAACAATTTTCATTTGGTTAGATATTGAATGGTTGGTTTTATCGGTAATGTAATAAACAGCTTTGATATTATTGTTCAAATTTAGTAAGTCACTTTAAGAACATCGCTATAGTTGATGTAGCCGGCAAAGCTTATGAATGAACAGTATCAAGAAAATTTAGGCTTTGATAGTTGCACTAAATATTCATCACCAATACTGAAGCTTGCTATTTATATATGGCTTGTTTGAATTTTGACACAAAACATCGAAAACTTATCAATCATATCACATTATGGTCCTGTATTCAAAACCACTTACGAGCATATTTTAAACAAGGTATAATTGGTATAAATCTATTATATTATGCTATAGAACACATTCCGCAATATGCAAGAGAGATAACAAATCGGTAGAACAAAAGATTTCATTTTACTGTCGTTTTACTGCCTGCGCTTGCATTATGTACAGGCTTTAAATTTTTTGAATCACATTTGAAATATAGAAATAAAAATATCGACAAAAGTGCATTACGTCATTTAAAAAAGCATATTTTTTTATATAAATCTCCTAACTGAATATAAAAGTATTAACAGCACATAATCTGTATGAATGTTGAAATGGTTTGGGCAATGTTTTGCTTAAATTAAAAAAAGGCTTAGCATAGGTATTTCACACAAGCGTTTTAGAATGATAGTTCAACAAAAACGCATGATATACTTTTGCCCACTATCATAATGGTGGATGTGCGCAGGGAATAGTATTAAATTAGTTAGCAGTTTGTAGCATCTAGGCACATTCAATCGGCTAAGAGATCGTCATACTTGCATATATTTGTTATATCAATTCAAGAATTTTGACATCCTGTAACAGGACTGCCATAGAATTGAATTGAATTGAATTAAAGACAAAAAAGAAAAATACAACACAAATGGAAGTGAGTCAAAACCCGTCGCACTAATGCTCGCCTACGATGTTCAGTCTCTGTTTATTACTTCCCCACAGAGGACGACGACGAGGATGGTCCAACCTTCAAGGATAAGGCCCTCGAGTTCCTGATGAAGATGATCGACATTTTCTGCGTCTGGGACTGTTGTTGGGTTTGGCTAAAATTTCAGGAAGGTGTAGCATTCATTGTGTTCGACCCATTCGTGGAGCTTTTCATTACGCTATGCATCGTGGTAAACACACTATTCATGGCGTTAGATCATCACGATATGGATCCAGACATGGAAAAAGCGCTGAAAAGCGGCAACTATGTAAGTTTCAACTGCGCTGATGGGCCGGTTAATTATGCTTTCTATTTTAGAATACGGGTTCGGGATATTTATGGGAGGAACTACTGCAGAGGTTAAAAAATGTGTTTCCGCTTTCAGTTCTTTACTGCTACATTTGCCATTGAAGCGACGATGAAGCTTATCGCAATGAGCCCTAAGTACTACTTTCAGGAGGGCTGGAACATCTTCGACTTCATCATCGTTGCATTGTCTCTTCTGGAGTTGGGACTTGAAGGTGTTCAAGGACTGTCAGTATTACGCTCATTCCGTTTGGTAAGTATGACGAGGCGATTCTTTAGCCGAACCCCATGGAGTGCGCGAATTGAGGCAACGGGAAAATGTTTGTTGTTCCTTGCTAAACGTAGTGGTGCGGAATACGTTTTAAGTATTATCAGATAATCATTTCAATCGAGTACATAACAAAACTGGTGTACTTATTCCTTTAGCGATTCTGAACTGTTGATATGATTACTATTACAGCTGAGAGTGTTCAAACTGGCAAAGTCCTGGCCAACGTTAAATCTTCTGATCTCCATCATGGGTCGCACTGTTGGTGCACTTGGCAATTTAACCTTCGTCTTGTGTATCATCATTTTCATCTTTGCTGTGATGGGGATGCAACTTTTTGGCAAAAATTACACAGGTAGTGTGACTAATGCCGAATAGTGCTTGCAAATTTGGACATGTGGATCCAATGATCTATCTATATTTCTCTCCCTCTGCTAATTGCTATACTTTCGCTCGTTACTTAATTCGCCTTTACAGCTACTACTATCCTTTTTATATCTAACAACTTTAAAACATAATCGTTTCTATTCCTATTGCTGCTCTATCCTAGCTACAACATAATTAACAGCACTGTAGCTTAACACTGTATTTAACGGTATTTTAACCTCTGCGTTGCTCCGTAATGTTATCCTTATCAAACCTTATACTCCGTACGTAAATCACATCTTCTTGTGCATCAGGACGCAATTTTTTTAATACATGATAATGATTGATTTTACCCACTAGAAAAAAATACTGGTGGCTCTTCTATTGAAACATAGACTCGGTTGTTTAACGGTTATTGTGTAAGCTGTAATAGCCGTTTCTCTACGGTCCAACAACGTTTAACCCGTAATGCGTGAAGCGCTGGGAAAAGTTTGATGCGTATTTTTAATCGATCCAATTTATACACCCTTTCAGCTTTTGTAACATCGCATTAGCTGTAACAAGAATGAAAGACTGTCTATCCTAATGTAGAGTAATTTAATAGATCATGCTGGATGGCTTGATTAGTGTTAGCTGCATTTGACCTTAAATAGTGAAATGGATTGCTGGAAATATTACTGCCCAACTGTAACAAAAGACTTGATTGTTACAATTATTGCATAATAAGTCAACTGTATCTCTAGTGTCAGGAACGCTGTCATAAATCATGGATATGTCGAATCATTACAGATGGATATATAGATAAAAGCAACAAAAAATTTTCAAATCACCAATTATTCCACGAGAAATACTTGCTTGTTTGTTTGTCCGTTATCTCTACTATTTCTCTTTTTCTCTCTTTTTTCTTTCCCTACATCTCTTTATCTTTCACATAATTCGTACGTAATTTACACACCTTTCACTGACCATGAAAACACACGACAACACAACATCAACTGCAATGCATCTCTAAAAACATGGATGCTGGATTGTCGGGACATTGCAAATTTAATAATGCAAATCGCAATTCGCAATTCGCAAACGCAAATCGTCCAATTTTTACTTGATTCACGTAAAACAATCATACCAAAAATAGCTTCGAGTCTTTAAGCTCGCAAAATCATGGCCAACGCTGAATTTACTCATTTCCATCATGGGCAGAACGATGGGTGCGTTAGGTAATCTGACGTTCGTGCTCTGCATTATCATCTTCATCTTTGCCGTGATGGGAATGCAGCTGTTCGGAAAGAACTATGTCGGTAAGTATTCGGCACACAACTCACGAAAATGTCGACAAATAACATATCAGCAGTAAGAGAAATGAAAAGCTACTGTACTTCAGTAACGTTAAAACATGGTCCATCTCATGTGCCCCATAGAATGTATCATCGCAAATGTACATCTTACAGAAACCCAGTAGTTGCAGCAATTGATAAAGCATAACTTTCGCTGCTTGACTGTAGAAGAGCATGTATAGTTGAAACATGTACATAACACCTCAAAAGATAGATATGATAATGTTAGGTTAATTACATCATTTGTTTTAGGGCACTACTTTTGTGACATTAGAGTAAGAATCTGTGAGCGTTCATTATACATTTTTTTTTTATATTGAGTAAATAACATATAACATAGAGTGTACCAACGAAGGTAGAGTATACATGCAATGCATTAAGCAAACAAGCATAGCTTTCGAACAAATACTGCTTAATGTTCGCAGCATAGCTTTCAGAATATATCTGGCAGTTTGATAGCACCATATGTAAGAAAATTGATGACTGCTCTATAATGGCGATTACTACAATAGAATAAGTACATTTCTATACAAGTATTTCAAAATTTTTGCTTTAAAACTTTGTTTTAAAAACGATAAAATGTAATTGGTTAAAAGTTTTACATGATTAAAACTCGTTTAGTGGCTCTCATTCTATTTCGCTCTCTCAAATTTTCTATCGTCTTACAGTAAAAGTAACACTACTTGAAATAAAGTAATCCATGCGAAAACAGGTATCACTTTCTTGCATTTGATATGCCGCTCTGTTCTGCTACGAAAATATAATAAATATATATATATATAACTCAAACTGCTTAGAAAACAAGCTTCTAGAAAATGACTATAGAAACGGGATACAAAAGTCCCGGTAGCCAGTATCTGCCTGCTTTGCCGTAAAGCATATCTTATAAGCTGATTAACATCATTTTAACTCCTCATTTGATTAGCTGTAATTGAAAGCCTTTTTTGCTGTTAAATTTTATACGTTTTCTGTCTTTCTCCAATATGAATATTTTTAGATAATGTTGACCGTTTCCCGGACCATGATTTGCCAAGATGGAATTTCACAGACTTTATGCATTCCTTCATGATTGTGTTCCGAGTGCTATGTGGTGAATGGATTGAATCTATGTGGGACTGCATGCTAGTTGGCGACGTATCATGTATTCCGTTCTTCTTAGCAACGGTAGTGATAGGAAATTTAGTTGTAAGTATCTCATGATTCATAATTGTTTAATAGTAATATGGTAATAAACATAAATGTGCATCATTTATTGCAGGTACTTAATCTTTTCTTAGCCTTGCTTTTGTCCAACTTTGGTTCATCGTCGCTATCAGCACCAACAGCAGACAACGAGACCAACAAGATAGCCGAAGCATTTAATCGCATTTCTCGCTTCTCTAACTGGATCAAAATGAATATTGCAAATGCTTTGAAGTTTGTGAAAAATAAACTAACAAGCCAAATTGCTTCCGTACAGCCAACAGGTGAGCAGCCCAACCATCTCAGTTGGATATGGAAAGAAGGTTACTATCCACTTGCAATGTTACGGCTACCATTATGACTAGTTATCTCTTGACCAGTAGTTTCTCTGTGATATAGCTACGTTGCCTGGTAGCCACCATTATTGAATTAGATTAGAAAAAAAAACATTAAGAAAGCTCAATGTTGTGCTTATTCTTTATTCAAACAATAAGAATATAAAAGTACACCCGTTGCGCCATATGTGTTATCATAGCCCCAAATTTTACCTTCAAAATAGATTCTGCTCTCCATTGAAATCCTTTCCTTATCACATGCCTAGTATTCAATCCTACAATGTTAAGCCATTTCCATATCATGTATCGGCAGTAAAAGTGGATGCTACCCTTCTACCCAAACTAATTGTTTAGCTTTACGGTATTGTTTGCTAGTTTCGTAAACCTGTGGTAATTCAATGTTTATATGTTTGTGTGTTATGAATATTGTGATCAGATTACATGAGCGTTATCAAATAATTCGTACGGTTGTTGTTTTTATAAAGCACATTTAGGATAAAATAATATCCATGTTTTGTTGGTCGTTTTTGAATTCAGCGATGTATCGAAAAGAAGCAGCTAAAACATCTAGTTTTGTACATTCCACAATGGCCGAACCGTGAGCCGTGGTATACATTTTACTATTTATTGAAGAAAACACTATCAATAGAATTTTTATTTGCATCAAACAAACATATTCATAAAACTAATTGCATTTAATTTATGGTATTATTTTTATGAATATTGACATATTCGCAACAAAACTATTACAGAAGCAGATATGAAAAAATGTCATTATATGTTCCACAAAAGGCATAAAAATTAACAATGAGCTAAACTTATTTAACGTTTGAGAAGGAACTTTTATAGTTGCATACTCTAGAGACATTCACATTGAGTTGGTTGTTGTATCAAGATAATATTGAGATCATTGTACATCGATTTGTGATTTTGTTACTGCAATAACCAGATATTCTAAGAGGAATTAAAATTTGTACGAAAACATTGGTGTACATTGGTAAGATATACAAATATTGCTAGTATTTGCGAGCAGACAGTTAGGAGAACTATGCCTGCCAGTGATATTACTGTTCTCTGTAGCCAATACTATTACATGTACATATTGTGTTACTTTCTGATGTGTCGTTCTCCGCATTTTATTAACTCCTGTTTGTGAATCCTGTACAATGTTAGTAGACGTTGAACTCTGTTTATGTTAAAAGCATTATTTTGTATGTTGATGAAATATGTGTGTGTTGTATCAATGACCCTGTTTACAAACGATTTTTAATGAGACTATCTCGGTTTTTTCTTTTCAACTCAATGGCTTCATTCATATCTGTTTTCAATGTTTTCCTCACTTGGAAATATGGGCAATTTACGTGCAATGGATGGCATAACATTAAAATTTACCTTTGTGAAACTTCTGATGCGCTTCTCTTTTCTGACATACTGGATTCGATTGCTGTGATACGATGCTTAATCTATGATTACCTAATCGAATACCCATCATTTGATATCACTCATCATAATGTGGATATCCGCGAGAATTTTTCAAACTAATTTTAAATCCAATCAAATGCATCATGACACACAAACAAAAACAAAAAAAAAAAACAAAAAAACAAAAAAACATAGGCAAAGGGGTATGTCCATGTATATCTGCAGAACACGGAGAAAACGAGCTAGAACTTACCCCAGACGACATACTGGCTGATGGACTTTTGAAAAAGGGAATCAAAGAGCACAACCAACTGGAGGTAGCCATCGGTGATGGTATGGAGTTTACGATTCATGGCGATCTGAAGAACAAAGGAAAGAAAAATAAGCAAATCTTGAACAGCTCGAAGGTATGTCTGAATGGTTATATTACTTTATTTGCCGGCATTCTTGCATCCGTTCATTTTTATACCGTGCGTTGGATAAGTGTGTTTGTAATAAAAACCATTGTATTGAGCAATAACGTTTTTGCGGTCGTAGCCTGTTTTTGGTTAAACATATGGTTAAACATACACACCATGGTTTTGACATACATTACACACACTCATTCTGCATCATGCTACAAAAACTACGCAACTGTAAAACTGAACATTAATATCAATATGTGTGTATTATGTCTTGGTAATTAGGTGATAGGCAATTCTATTAGTAATCATCATGATAATAAATTAGAACATGAACTGAATCATAGAGGCGTGTCCTTGCAGGACGATGATACTGCCAGTATCAAATCTTATGGCAGTCACAAAAATCGCCCATTCAAAGATGAAAGCCACAAAGGTAGCGCCGAAACGATGGAAGGTGAAGAAAAACGTGATGCCAGCAAAGAAGATCTAGGAATTGATGAAGGTAAGTAGCACACACAATTTGCAGGTTGTCACAAACTTAACTGCGTGTTAACATAACGCTCATGCATCTGCCTACAACTTCAGAGCTCGATGATGAAGGAGAAGGCGAAGAGGGCCCGCTGGATGGAGAGCTTATCATTCACGCAGAGGAAGATGAAGTTATCGAAGATTCGCCAGCTGACTGTTGCCCGGATAATTGCTATAAAAAATTTCCGGTTCTTGCTGGTGATGATGATGCACCGTTTTGGCAAGGCTGGGCCAACTTGCGTCTCAAAACGTTTCAGCTGATTGAGAACAAGTACTTTGAGACTGCTGTTATTACTATGATTTTGCTTAGTAGCTTAGCTTTGGTAGGTGTTGAAACGCATCTCGCGTTAAGAATACACTATCTACATGTTCGGGAATTATTGCCATACAATTGAACCTTTTTTTTCTTGTATCTCCTATCGTCACAGGCTCTTGAAGATGTGCATCTTCCACAGCGACCAATTCTGCAAGATATCCTTTATTATATGGATAGGATTTTCACGGTGATATTTTTTTTAGAGATGTTAATCAAATGGTTAGCTCTAGGTTTTAAGGTATACTTTACGAACGCTTGGTGCTGGCTTGATTTTATAATTGTAATGGTAAGTGTTGCCGTTTTTTCATCTCTTTCCTATATATTTTTCCTATATTTCCTATATATTTTCCTTCTTATTCTCTTCTGAATTTCAATCCACCCCCTCTGTCTCCCCCCTTCCCTCTCTCACTCTCTTTTTCCTTTTCTCTCTTTCTCTCTATATATACTCTTTCAAATATAGTTAACCCGTTTTTCAAAAGTCAGTTATCTCCATATAATATGTGTTGCGTAACAACAAGGCTACACATATAAAAGTTCCCACTACATATTTTCATACACAACCATTACTGTTCACAAAACAATAAATTGGTTAAAATATTTGTGCTTGAAAAAAAAATAAAAAGATAGAAGCAAAAGACACCACCATGTGTGATTTGCTGCGTGAAAATTAAGCATATTCACGCAAGCCTCAATTCTAACTAAATATACTCGCAAGGTATTATTGAAACTTGTTCATATAAGTTTTGTTTTGACTATTATGTTCCATTTAATTGTGTTTCATTAGTTTTTCTCCTACGTTCGGTGAATTTTTCTTTAGCTATCGCTGATAAACCTTGCCGCTATCTGGGTCGGAGCGGCAGATATACCAGCATTCCGTTCAATGCGTACCCTGCGCGCCTTGCGCCCGCTTCGTGCCGTATCACGCTGGGAGGGTATGAGAGTAAGTACCAAGATACTTGGTTCACTTGCGTTTTGATTTCATTGCTGGGAGGCAAGCTACCTCTAAGCTTTGAATGGTGTATCACTTTGTGCAGTGACATTGTTTGTGGAAGCTCTCTTGCTCTTCCTTCAACTTCCTTTCTTCCTGAAGACACAATTACTTTCTATTTCTTCCGTGTAGTCTTCTATATGTTTGTATAGACGTGTACTGAATGTCTTCAAAATGATCGTCCAAGGAATAATAATCTATTATCTTTCTAATTTGTTCGTGTTGCTGGCTTTGGACTGAATTTTAATACTGAGACAAACTCTCCGATTGTAATATATGATATTTGTTGTTTTAGTAACAAGACTATTCACTTTAATAAAATCCATTTAGTTGCAGAAATATATTTTTAAAAGCGCAATAAAAATCATAAACAAACTTTACTTTCCATTATTTGATTGCAATGTAACGGCCATGTGAAAACTTTCGTAACTTTACAAACAATATTTTTGACATGATAAACGATTGTCGTTTACCAAAATGTACGTTGAATGTAGGTTCAATACCGTCTTACTGTCATGAGAGAAAGCATTATTTGACTGGTGTACAATTTACATTATGCTGTATAGTTAACTAATAACATATATGGATCGTGATTGATTTTCATTATTTGTTAAAAATTTGTCAATAATATTATTGGAGAGTTTGAAATTTTTTTTCCGTGTTTAATCTGCGTATGTATAAAAGCTTTTGTCCAAAATGAACTGATTTTTATATACCCACTATATCTGTCTTTTTCGCGGTACCAATTTTGGGATGAGCAATAAATAATACTGTTTTAAATGTCTTGGAAATCGTCTAAAAGCCTTCCTTTTGTGAACTTGTGAATCACGACTTTTTCAATGCGGCTATTCAATGTATTGGTATTTTTAATACATATTACATATCATATAAATGTATATTGTAAATGCAGTGTACGCAAACATATTTTATTTACATATGAACGAGTGAATGAATCATATCATTCTACATTTATTAAGAGACGATCGTTCCCTACCATGAATTTCATTACAAGTATGGTATATTTGTACCAGCAAACGGTGTACGGTCAAGGCCTACTTTGCTATGGCATTCTATGACTTGAAATTTTCATGTAGCTGGATAGTCAGTCCTACGTACGAGGGAATCTCGTTCGAGATTTGAACCTGAACCTCCATCTGATAAATTACCCTGTTTTAATCCCTAAATTACTATATATGTTTCAATTGTTTTGAAGCTGACATCCTAACATGATTCATCAAATTTGTAAACCTATGAGTATTGAAATTTATTGAGTGCTCATATTGATTGATACCAAACAATATGACTCTAACAACATTCTGATTCGCATTGAGAAAGAAATTTCTGTATTTATTTGTAACTTACTTATAAATTATTACTTTATTATGCTTCAAGAAACAAAACCCGCTCGCCTGTAACCGTTAAAGCTGTGGAATTAAAAACTGCGAACAGGAGCTTCAGTGTGTTTAGATGTTTTTAGTGCTAGTATTATTTATTTAATCTAATGGTTTATGAGTCTTAGGGGAACAAACGTGTCTGGCTGTCATATTTGAATCATATTAATCCTCATCCTCCTATTTGAAATAACAAGCCTACATTAAATGCTTATGGGCCTTAAGCAGCTATAATGACCTCGAACCCCATCATGAAACAAAGTAGGATCCCTACTTCAATAATAATTTTAATGCATAATAAGCACGACTGTTCTTGTCAAATGATGAAGCTTTTACAACAGTCGTATTGCTTAGCTATTTAAAACAATAATTTTAAATTTATATATTTATGCGGATCGCTTAAACAACTCTCCTTACTAGAGAAAATAATTGTTTGAAAGAATTGATCCCCGATTTAGAAAATATTTGACACGTACGGTTCTAATAAAGTACTTAGTTTATACAAAGAGCAGAAAAGTTTTAACTTGAAGCAGAGGAAACCTGCCATTCGGCTCAGTTCTGAGAGGAGCACAGGGAACCTCACATAATTTTCAGGATTTTGAAAACAATTGCAGAGGTATAAAAATGCCATTCAAGCAGGGAGTCATAGAGAGGGTCACATTTTTATGAATATAGCAAAAATGTCGTAAAGTACAAAAAAATACCAATGCTTCTTTTTATCGAGTGAATTCAACACGCTAAATATGAAGAGGCTATTTTAGAAAAAAAACTCAAAACACGCTAACTGGTGATTGATTTTGCTCCACTTTTTTACTCTTCGAATGAGAAACTGGAACTCTATAAAATTCAGTAGAATTACTTCTTCTCTCTTTCCGTAGAGCTGCATTGAACAAGTGGAATTTCAATAGACTAAAAACGTTAAATCTAAAACAGCAATGGGTTGTGAATATTAGTACAGGTGTAAAATAGAGAAGACAGAATAAATATTAAAAAGAAAATTATGAACTATCAAGAAAGACTTATTTTTTTAGTTAGATAAGAATGGGTTATCGAGCAAGGGTTGAATAAATAAAAGCTGAAGTTCAACGTCATACATTCAACCATGATTTGATACGAAGGGGTTTCTGTTATCAAGGGGTATTTGATACGAAGGGGTTTCCGTTATAAATAAGGATTCAGGATAAGAGGGCGTTTTGTTGAAGAGCATGGGTGATGGGACAGGAGGATGTATAAAAAGTAGGTTTACGTTATATATGGTTAGAAAAGGTGTCAAAAAATAACAAGAAATAGGTATGATTTGAATGATCGAACGATTGAAAAAAATACGTAGAAAAATGGTGCTTGAATAACGACTAGGGGATAGAGGATGTTGTAAAAAATCTCATCGTTGATATGATATGTTACTCAAACCTGTGAGCATCTCAAATACATGATTCAAGAATGAACGAAATAGTAACTCCATAAAAATACATCAAAACTAATGATAACGGGCAAATCAGCTAGAATCCTTAAAAAAATGTAGAATAAATACTTGGAAAGTTAACTTGGAAGGTTAACGAAGTTAACGGAGTACGAAAGTTTTATGATTATGCTACGTCATAATTTTAATAATTAACCAAAAATGAATAGTTAGACAGCAAATATTCAACAACACACACTATTATCATGACTCATTGAACCATATGGAGAAAACATAAATTGAACGGGTGTATATTGATTATTGCAAATGGAAACCACTTGTCCATTAATTATTTACTGGATTCGACCAATGCTCTTCCTAGGTATCTTTAATAAACTTCGTTGCTTCACTTTGTGGAGCTGGTGGTATTCAAGCATTCAAAACCATGCGAACTCTTAGAGCACTGAGACCGCTACGTGCCATGTCCCGTATGCAGGGAATGAGGGTACGTAATAAAAATAATTACATTTCGATCAACATACATACATACCGTCAAATAGGACAAACAGTTTTTTTACTCATCAATCTGCACCTAAATTTCATTTTTTATAATTAAAACTAAGAAAACTCCCAACTATTCCAACGCTCCTTAGTATATAACTACATGCTGTTGATTTATTTTGTAATCAATGAAGTAGAATATACTTTTCTTAAAACAATTGTTATTCGTACAATTCCTAGCGAATTGTTTTATATCACACCGTAGTTAGATATTTTATCTATACAATTCGTAGCATTTTCTTAATTATTGTTTTTTGCATTTATGATAAATAATCACTGGACATTCATGAGTATTCCCACTTAAAAGTATACGTTAACAATAACTGCTCAAAAATCATACGCCTTACGATTGTCCGATTGTTCAATTGCATTGCAAAACAGTATTAACTGTTTTTCAACATTTATCTTTGATCAGCTATGCTGTACACATGCATGAATATACCTATAATACGTCATTCTCTTTAGTAAAACCATCTTAAAATATGCGATGTAGCCGTTATTATTCATGTAGTAACTGAAAAACATCCTACGTGGCAAAACTTTTTTATTGCTGTTTTTATGTCCGAGTATCGCATGAATATTGGTATACTCAGCTCACCTTATTGCTATAGTTGCTATGTTTAGCTCACTGCTTGCCAAATGCTTATGAAAATACTCACGCTTTCAACAAGTTATGTGTATTTGTATGTAGAAATAATGTAGTTGCAACAATATTTCACAATTCTATTGCATATAATTAGTATCGTTTTCTTAGCATGCGTAATTCAGCTTTCAATCTGTATGATGTAAATTTAAGCCTTGCTAAACAAATGATCATTGTTGATTGTTTTCTGGTTTCCTTAATCATATACATTACAGTCAAATAAACCACCTGTGTGTGTGTTGAACTTCAATGAACAGTTCTTTTTCCTTTTTTATTAATAACCATTCGATTGGGGTACAAACCAACCGCCTTCATCTCATAGGTTGTAGTGAATGCATTGGTGCAGGCTATACCGTCCATCTTCAACGTGCTGCTGGTATGTTTGATTTTCTGGCTAATTTTTGCAATCATGGGAGTGCAGCTATTTGCTGGAAAATATTTCAAGGTAGACTTTGCAATTGTAGAATGCAGAAAAATGTTCCGTCCTATGTACACCCGTTTTTTGATACATTTTAGTGTGTGGATAAAAATAAAACAACGTTACCTCACGAGATTATTCCGGACGTTAATGCGTGCAAGGCAGAAAACTACACATGGGAAAATTCTCCAATGAACTTCGATCACGTTGGAAAAGCATATCTGTGTTTATTTCAAGTTGCTACCTTCAAAGGCTGGATACAAATCATGAACGATGCTATAGATTCTCGCGATGTATGATTGATTGATTATTAGTCCTGTTATCATTCGATTGAATGATGTGTTTTTTTATCATTGTCCTTGCAGGTCGGAAAGCAGCCTATACGCGAAACAAACATTTACATGTACTTATACTTTGTGTTTTTCATCATTTTTGGATCATTCTTTACTTTGAACCTATTCATTGGTGTGATTATCGATAACTTTAATGAGCAGAAAAAGAAAGCTGGTGGATCGTTGGAGATGTTCATGACGGAAGATCAGAAGAAATACTACAACGCCATGAAGAAAATGGGATCAAAGAAACCACTTAAAGCGATTCCACGGCCAAGGGTACGAGTGTAGATTTGCTCCCCCATATTTTCGTGTGATTAAAAACTATCATATCTATATTTACCATTCCAGTGGAGACCACAAGCAATAGTATTCGAAATCGTGACGAACAAAAAGTTCGATATGATCATTATGTTGTTTATCGGTTTCAATATGTTGACCATGACTCTCGATCATTACAAACAATCGGAGACGTTTAGCGCAGTACTTGACTATTTGAATATGATATTCATTTGTATCTTTAGCAGCGAATGTCTCATGAAAATTTTTGCGCTCCGTTACCATTACTTCATTGAACCATGGAATCTATTCGACTTTGTTGTGGTAATTTTATCCATTCTAGGTGAGTTCTAGCTGATTTGTTGCTATATACATGAAACAGAAGAGTACCATTTTACATATTATTTTCATCATGTAGGTCTGGTTCTAAGCGATTTGATTGAAAAATATTTTGTTTCACCGACGCTCCTTCGAGTTGTGCGAGTCGCGAAAGTGGGTCGAGTATTGCGTTTAGTCAAAGGTGCTAAGGGCATACGAACGTTGCTCTTCGCGTTAGCCATGTCTCTGCCTGCACTTTTCAACATTTGCTTGCTATTATTTTTGGTGATGTTTATCTTTGCCATATTTGGAATGTCATTCTTCATGCACGTTAAGGATAAAAGCGGCTTAGACGATGTGTACAACTTCAAAACATTCGGTCAAAGCATGATTTTGCTTTTCCAGGTTTGATACTATTCGTGATGTTTACAATCGAACAATAGTTTACCAACGCGTTTTGCGATCATGTCAATTTCAGATGTCCACTTCAGCAGGGTGGGATGGTGTTCTTGACGGTATTATCAATGAAGAAGACTGCCTACCACCAGACAATGACAAAGGATATCCGGGTAACTGTGGCTCGTCTACGATCGGTATCACGTACCTATTGGCGTATCTAGTAATAAGCTTCCTGATCGTAATCAACATGTACATCGCTGTTATCCTCGAAAACTATTCTCAAGCTACTGAAGATGTACAGGAAGGCTTAACCGATGATGATTACGATATGTATTACGAAATTTGGCAGCAATTCGATCCCGACGGTACCCAATACGTTCGGTACGATCAATTGTCAGACTTCCTAGACGTACTAGAGCCGCCCCTGCAAATTCACAAACCCAACCGTTACAAGATTATCTCAATGGACATTCCTATCTGCCGAGGAGATATGATGTTCTGTGTGGATATACTCGATGCGTTAACGAAAGACTTTTTCGCCCGGAAAGGAAACCCTATCGAAGAGTCGGCCGAATTGGGTGAAGTTCAACAGCGTCCGGACGAGGTTGGTTACGAACCGGTATCGTCTACGCTTTGGAGGCAGCGAGAAGAATACTGTGCTCGTCTGATACAGCACGCATGGAAACGCTATAAACAGCGTCATGGAGGTGGAACCGATGGTTCTGGAGATGATCTAGAAGACGCCTGTGATAACGATAACGGAGATGGCACTGGCAATGATAACGATGGTAGCGGAGAAGATGTAATCGGCAGTGGTGACAATGCGAGTCAACATGCTGGCGGCAGCATAGGCGGAGGAGGTAGCTCTCTGGGTAGTGGAAAAAGTAGAGAAATTCTAGGAGGATCTCAGGCTAACATAGGAATAGTGGATCATAGCTTATCACCTAAGGAATCGCCCGATGGTTGTGGTGATCTCCAAGGCCGTCAGACGGCCGTCCTTGTGGAGAGTGATGGATTTGTGACGAAGAACGGTCACCGAGTCGTCATACACTCACGATCTCCCAGCATAACATCACGAACGGCGGATGTCTGAGCCAGGCCTCGCCCCCCTCTCTCGGATTCAGATTCCGAAGCACGGCAGAAGTAATATATAAAACGAGGCTAAAGCGAAACGTTTAACATACAACAACAGCAATAACAACAACAACAACAACAACATCTAAAAATCTCTCAAAAACACGCAAGCTAGCATATGTTCATGTACATACACTATCAAAAGATCAACGGAAAACAAGTGTCCAACATCACAATCAACAGCATACCAACACAACTGCAACGATTGTCGTAAAAAAAACTATAATGGAGGTTATTTTGCTGGTGCTGAAGACGCAAGCACAAATAGTCGTACCGGCTTGACAATGGACGTACGTAGACAGTGATCATAATGTGAATCACAGTGTACCAGACATAGGTAAGGTTTAACAACGATTCGGGGCTACGAAGCTGCGTGTCCAAAGTAAGTGGATTTGCTGCAAATGGTATATTTCATGATCTCCGATACAGATGAAGATCATTCTGCAATAGACAACTTATGACCCCCATCAATGATGTAACTCATTGGCTTGCTTAATCAAAGATCGCACATAAAATCGAGCTCTCCTTAGATCTCTACATTGATTTCGCATAAGCGATTTACGATGAGTATAATGACAAATTTGATTACTATTGCTAGAAAAATAATATGAAACACATGTGATAAGAAATCATTGGTGACACATTGATTGCAACAGCACTTTTATGCACAATGGAGATTCATCGTAAGCAACGAAGGCTCATGTCCCAATGATATCACATGTAATTAAAGTTGCTGGAACTTTTTTTATTGATTGAGCAGTATAAAATGGCAGTCTAATAAAATGTATATCGTATTGGCAATACACAGAGGTGTTTTTGAATATCTCAAGATCGTTTGAAAATCATCAAACCCCATTTAAATAACTGGAAATAGGCAATTTCCCATCAATTTTTTGCAACATTTAAAAACTGACCCATTTTTTTTCTAAATCAAAATTCAAACAAACATATTTACATTTCACATAGAAAACAAGTTTGGCGACTTTTGTATACAATAGTTGCCGAACTATGCTGCCTGTTAATCACACAATTGTTTTGAACTGAAATTGAATTCTGTATTTTTTTGTGTAGCATAACTCTTTCTGTGCCTCCTTTTTCATCCTCCTTATGTTAAGTATGTAAAACATCGTTGTCATTTGTTTTGTTTAGGCATAAACATGCCATTGAGTCAGTGGAAGAACAGTTATATGCAGTAAGCATGAAGAAACAAATGATACTTACAAGTAAAAACTATAAAAGTGATGTTTGGGAGTCTCTGACACAGAGATAAAAGGTAATTGAATCGAAAATATATGATGAAAAGATGTCATAAGATGAAGCAAGGCATACATGTTTAAAGAGTATGCTGATACTCGAGCACTCGCTGCCAAATTTTATACGCAATCTGAGCATGTTTTTCATTAAATTCTACAGCCATTGTCTTGATTCGCAAAAGAGCAGCAAAAGCAGACTGAATAAATCGAGATTGATAAACAATTGAGCATTATCAATTAATTCAGACGTCAAGCCTGTCAGCCACTAGCAAAACAATACCGAGCTTGCCATGTTTCATTATTGATACGTTTCTGCGTGCTATGAAAAAGCGAACAACAAAGAAAAATACGTGAAAGAGAGAGAGAGAGAAATAATTTCAAAAGTTATTACAAAATGCATAATCAGTTGTATTGAAGTGCGAACAAAAAATAATAACAAAAATCAAATGCGAGGGGTCGGGGCGAGCCTTTAAATTTAAAGATTAACCTTATTCCAGATAATAAGACGTAAAAAGCATACATACACCTAACACACACACACACACACGCCTGCAAATCATCACTGAGACACTAAATCACTCATTCGTAATTGGTAATGAAAACTACAATCCCACACAACAAACACACACTGTCAACAACATACACACTAAAGATGCTTTTAAAAACAAATATTGCCAGCAAATGAATACTTGATTCATGCTTGCAGGCAATATAGCGGTAATAGGTAAATTAAAATAAAATATGAATGCATAGATATAGCTATTACCAGAAAGCGAATTTCTTGCAAATCTAGTATAAATAAAAGGAGTATCAAAATCCTTTTGTTGAAATCCTTTCGTAATTTTTGCGCCGAAAAATAATTATCTAGGTATAAACGTTTTGAAGTATTAAGAGATGCTTGAAGTAAGAGAAAAGCTAACAAATTTCTCTGCATAACAGAACAAATGTATGAAATTAGTGACGGGTTAAAAGCACGAGGAAGTTAGAATACGTCGCAGCGTAGGCTACAAAAGCTAATCAAAAAGCTTATAATATCAATCATTTACAACAAAAACAAAAAAGCAACCCAGAGGGGTAAACAGTGAAGGCAACACAATGCCAATAAAAACAATTAAAAATGATAAGCTTATCAAAATAGCGCTGCGTACGCACGCATCAACACAAATGAGGGATGTTGTTGTAAAGTTGATAAGTAACTAATCATGATATTTCTTTATAGGTTCCCCTTTTACCATTTGCTTCATAAGAATGCTTTTGTGATATTAAATAAATCTAAAACATAGACAAAACAAATGCTTTTGATGGAATCGTTCCAAACTAGGTGCTGATATATAGAACAACATGGAACCAAAGACAAGCAGATTTTTTTTATTAAAGCGCAGCACCCCTTAAAATATGAAACAGGAGAAGAAGCTATGTTAAGCAATGATGGTATATAGTTTTCCGTCTTCAGAGTGAAGACGTATCACTAAGCCGTACATAACTGATACACGAAGCAAATTCTAAGTATTGGAGTTCGCTCTAGAGTCACAACAGTCCATCATGGATTCTAACGTATCTTTGTAAGTTTATAAGAATAATGCGTATGGATCACTGCCACATACATGCATTCGCTCACTTTATTGTACCAAACAATGCTTCGCCATTACTGAAACATTTGAACGTAGGTGGCATTCTAATCAGTTGATATATTCGAGAAACGGAAACAAATGTTAAATCGTACTTTAGTTTTTTTAACTTACAAATTTTCCGCTTTGTTTCTAGAGCTCATAGTTCAATATAATTCAGATATTAACACACAGTCACACACACACACACACACACACACTGACACATTCAGTTAGGTATCCGTATAGTGCTATTCCTTTTTGCTTATCAAACCAGTTTTCAAGAATGGATTCTAGAAGAAAAAAAAAACGCAGCAAATGGTATATATGTAGTTAGGTAGCTCATCTCTAATTACCAAATGAATGACTGTGGATACATCACTTTGATTTCATCAAGTACATTAAGTTCAAATAGAAACGAGTAGTTCGAAGATAGCGCCCACCAACACACAGGTACTACAAACCATGGGTCACAAAACAAAAATATACCAAAGATTAAAAATCAACCTCGTAAAATTCATGCAAATCAAATGCTACTGAAAAAATATAAAGTTCTTTTATTTTAAATGGTCCAGCTATGACGATAAAACAAGAAAGTCTTGCTACAGATCCGTATCCGTTTCATCATTAACCTACATGTACGTTCACAAACGTAGGCCAATTGCGCCACTCGACTCGAAAAATCCCTTATTTTCATCTAGTTCAAAGATATTGCAAAGGATGTTTCAATGTTATCACCTTTCATTTTAACTTTTGCTCAACAATATATGTACGAGAGCCAAACTTTTTAAAATATTGTAAGATTTTGTTTTTAGACAGCTAAAAGCGTAAATATTAAATTTTATTTTATTCCGCAGAGCCATTCAATGTGAACACGTAAAGAATCGAATCGTGATAGGTCAGTTTCTATTTATACCACTAAACAGCTGGTCAAATGGTTGGAAGCCCCGAAATATACCTAAAGCTACCGTTCTTGCCATCATAAAATCCATCTTGTATGGATTGAAAATGTTCGCTTGAAGCGGTGAAGATAATCTCATATAAGAAAGACGTGTAGTAACAAAACGTAGAGGTAAATGCAAGCAGCAGCATACTATTGCTCTGAAGTACATTCGAAACTGGGTGATGAAATAAAAAAAACACAGGATTTATTTTGTTAGGGCGTTAAGGCCAACGTTGTTTTCGAGTATTGCGCTTGCTGTCCATTAGCTGATTGTCGTCTATTTGCTAGCGCTAGTACTGCACAAAGAAGGTACACGATTGTGCTTTCGTCTCATATGCATTCATCCATTTGTCCGTCTTGCAAGAAGCAGAAACTATTCGTTAAAACTGCTGGTGCATAAAGCGCAAAAACCAAACAAATAGATAGAATGAACAAAAAAATGAGCTAAGCATATTGAATCCTAATGTAGTTCTAGGTAAACTGATGACACACATGTAAAGCGAACGAAAAACGATAGCTAAAGTGGTAGGGTTAACCTAATAGCTTGTCACATAGCAATGCTTACTGGTATGCGTAGCAAGATCTGCTGGGCAACAAGCTAATCGAAAAAAAAAATTATCACTTTTAAGATCATGCCCTCCCAGCAACTGTTAAATTCTTTTCTGTACACGTAAACATCGCATCGGCAAAAAGACAACAAAACCAACTCCAGTATAGGCTCGCTTTTAGCTGCTCTATACTCATTTACCTATATGGATCAGGTTAAAGCATACGATGTAGTAGCAAGCTAAGAGAAAAGCTTACACATAACGATGAGTAAATGATGTAATATTTGAATCTTAACTGAAAAAGAAAAGAGAGAAAAGAATACTACCGTAAAAAGTTGTCTCTCACATACACACACTGCAAGAAAGTATTGAGGGAGGATGGTCCCAAATGTCCAAAAAATAAACAACAATTTCAGTGCCTTTTCAAAAATAAGTGTGCAAGAAATAAAGCTCCCAAAATTGATATTTGAAGCTTGAAAAAATAGACATGATTTGTCGAACTGTTGTAAAGGCCAAAAAGTTTGACAACAGACCGTAATGATCAACGGGAGCACTGCAGGATACAAGAAACTACTTCTCTTGCAAAGAAGCTAGCATGTGCAGAGAAAAATTTTAAATCTTGTATGATTTCCAATAAATCCAAGTGCATGCAAGCAGGGTAGAGTATGAATAGATAGCAACATCCGGAAAAAAGAATTAGTTTGACTAGACGGCAAACATGTGAATTACATGCAGTAAATATAAACGATGTTTTTGAGTTACAAACGCAGATGATTTGTTGCAGCAAGCAAAGCGCAATAATAGCAGGATAACACACGAACACAAGGTTGAAATTTATGTTTCCTGTTGATGGCTTGCTATGCTGCTATTAGAAATATTTTCCTCATTTTCAAATAACCAAAAGAAAAATTAAAACAGATAATGCAATGCCTGAACATGCTATTACAACAGCAAATCATAAAACTCTAATCAGTGTAACTTCCATGTTCAACTTTAGACAAAGATATTCCATGCTTTAATTGCGATTTAATCATTACACTCAATTAAGTCTTGTAAAAACTCGTCATTGAAGTATTGATCAAGCCGATCCAAATAATTTGCTAAGCAATCGTCAAAGCTAAGAGCTATCCAGGTACATAATAACTTCGTCCATTTGTGTATGGATCCAGTAGTTCTCTCTGGTATAAACTGGAAAGGATGTTATGTTTGCTCATGCTAACAGAATGCCAACAGTTGTTAGACTTGGTAGCTTAATTACATAGCTTACGTTCATGCTTGCTGATAGGCGCCATCTGGTTTGGCGGACTATTTAACAAGGTATTTCACTCAGTCGAATTTGACCAAATTCATTCGATATAACCATATAATGTACAATCAAGAGAAGAATGAACGCCACTTCAAGCGAACATTTATTGCAGATGGAACAAACTACATTAGTAGTATGGTTTTTACGCAACGGGTTGCAATGCAATCAAGTGAGAGCGTGATTGAAAGCGAAATAGAAAAATTCAGAGAACAATGGAACAATGCAGAACAGAGTAGAAAAGATTGTGGAAAAAAAAACAGTAAGCAAGGAAAGATTGCACAAGATACAACATTTCGCATACGCTTGAAGATGCAACTCGCGTTAAACAAACCAATGGTAGAAAATCCGGTAGCGATGGAACCTCAAGCGAATAGCAGTGATACTAAGAAAATAAAACCATTGGAAGGTAGTCATTGACATAGGTAGTGAGACAGGTCTGCTAGAAATGTCCACAAATGTGTTTTGTACGGAAATCGATGGCTTTGCATTCGATTAGCCCTCGATTCGATTGCTGTCGACGTGTACATTTTGTTTGTCGCAAGAATAAGAAATTATCTCTCATTGTGCGTCCAAAGAACACGCTGCATTCAAACTCATGCGTTCGCTTATCTGAATGTTCATACAATTTTCACTGACGTGTTTTTCTGAAAAAAATATCGCACTACTTTTACACAGGCTAACAAAATCAAAGCTCCGAAGAAATAATTATACACAGCTACTTCCCCAGCTGTTATGAATTTTCTTTCATATTATTTCAGGCATTTACGCTAAAAACTCCGCTTCTCTTATCACCAAAAATTCATGAATACACCTTTTTCTGAATTTTTCGAATGCCTCAAAGATGCATTATGTTTTATTGGAAAATTTTTTTTTATTTGTTACACGTTTGCTTGTTGGCTAAATAGTTTATAAATATTGTGCATTCAACTTAATGCTTATTTTTAAACAATATATACCACGCATCAAAACTGTTCGATTGGACAAAAGGCTTGGTATTGAGGAAATATATCAATTTACTATTGATCATTGAAAATGTGAATAAAATGTATCTGGAATTGGATACATTTGGTATTCTAATACAATTTAAGTCAACACGATTCCGCTTTTCAGGCAAATTGGTTGAATTTGCACTAATAAAAGAAAAAAAAACACTATGCATCTTGGTTTATTACTTACCATTAATAACTGACCAAAGCATTTGTTCTAAATTATTCAAATTATAAATGTAACTCGAAACAACGAAATGTATTAGTTTGCAATTGACATTCGGAACAGAATATTTCGTGAATCATTTTTCACTTATCAACTACACCGTTTTTGTCATGCAAATAGCAATGATAAACTAAAACGCTAATAGACGAGCATTTGTACGTCAATAAAGGAAAATCGTACATGTGCTTAAGTAAACTCGTCTGGATCAGCTGTGTATCTCCCTGCCATACTTTTACTGGAGATGTTTAAAAGGATTTCACGTTCCCCACTTCTAAACATATCACAGTGGAAAGCAATGTCATTTTCTAATTAAAATTGTCTAATGATGAGATAATTGTTAACACATGTGTACGCATATTGATTGAAGACGAGCGAAAAAAATTCACGAAACTGTTCTGTGGTTGAATTCTGTGTCTTCCCGACAGGATTCAAAAGACTTTATCGAATGTCATGAGTACTTAAATTAGTCAAATTTATGTTCTGGAGGAACCAAATAGGGGCCAACGACAGAATTATTTATTCGTATTTTGTTACTATAATCTAACTTTTTATGGATTTTCATAATTAGAACGTTATATATTTTGAAGTAAGACTCAAATTTACGTAATGCTCTGATTTAACTTAAAGCCACAAAAAAAGCTTGCAGTACATGATTTCTAAGTGTATAGCTAAGCTATTAAGTAATAATGTAAAAATAATAGAAAATTCAACTCATTAATACTGGTTGATAAAAAAAATCAAAACATAAGACATTGAAATCAATTCAAGGCAACCAAAGAAAAGATACTTACAATACATCTGCAACAATACATCTCAACGTATTAAAGGGAATTAGTTTATTAGGACTCAATCATGTATCTTCTTTCCGTTAGTATCGTTTGTAATTTCTTTTTTTTTGTAATCAAAACAATCTGTTTTCCAAGTGGTGTATTCTGATACAACAACGGGTGAAGTTCAACAGTGTACAACTGTGTAAATCAAAGTCTACGCAAAGATCTAAAGATTTATAAAAATAATATTGTGTGTCACTAATTTTGATCGAATAGATCTTAACTAACATCCTTGCCTAGATTTTACCCCACGCTTATGTTATGTTCACATACTTTATAATTATTAACAACCATTTTCTGCAGTTATTTAGTTGTTTTATTCAGTTTACCGTTTTTTTAATTATTCGAAACAAACTGTTGTTGATAAAGACGTTATTGTGATGTTTCCTATAGTATACATGCAGAAAGTTAAGTCTTAGCTAACGAAGCCGAGAGTATTTCAGCTAACATCCTCAAAGAGAAGTAACGCCCCGCTCTTTTACTTTACCCGAAATATGTAATTTTCATAATTGTTTCGATAATCTGAATTAAACACAATACGTTTTTTTAAAATAAATTTTACATAAAGAGAGATCTCATCAATAAACCCATACGAAGTCTAACGATGCTAGTAATATGAAATAACTAAAGCTCAAAACTCAAACACATCTTTCGTCCGTTAATACTTTTTCGACTGGCTTTCATCAAAGTTAGACCCACCACTTACAGGTGCATTGTGTGTACCTACACAACTTAGACATTCGTACCTATTTTTTTTATACAACATCAATCACATTTCTAAAAATGTGAGATAACATTGAAGCGGTATGAGTAAAATGAAGAACATGTCGAAGAGAATTACTTTAAAATTAGTCGAATCTCGTAACTTTTTTTCTTTTTTTCTTTAATTAAACGCAATACATCATAATTGTAAACAATGCTTAATGCAAAGTTTTTTTTTTCCAAAAGTGCTTAATTCGCAAAATAAGAAACACACAAACATACCTACACATTCAAACACAAACGCGTAATGAACGGCAACAATATGGATTAAAGCAAGAATCGTAAGTGTGCACACAAGTGAGGAAACCGCAGGCAAAGCGAAAACTAAAAAAACAGCGATGCAGAAGTATGTGCGATTGAAACACAAACAAGATTATAGATTTATTATTCATTATGATTATTGTAAAAGAAAAAATTGTTGAAGTTTGTACAAATAAAATAAAAGATAAAATATAGAACATGACTGCTTTAGATACTGAGTTCGCATTAGTTTACTAAAAAAGAAATACAAACCCATTCTTAGTGATCTTATCATAAACAATAACATCATACTCTACGAATCGTTAAAAAAATGCGAGGATCTGCATCAGATTTTTGAACCGGTTCATGGTCAGCTGATTCAAAAACTCACTCTCTCACGAAGTAAAGTCACTCAAAGCTGGGCCAGACGGTGGACTGATCTCACATGAGTTACTTCTCAATAGTCACTCAGGAGAGTTGAATACTGGATGGCTCAGCAGATGACAGAATCATCATTATTCAACGTCGCAGTTTGTCCGAATGTACTGTTCCTGATGTATGGATTATTCATATCATTTTGCTTGCACAGCTTCAACAGATCCCGAAGGAAAAGACTCGGGAACCGGCCGTGAGCTTGGCATTCTTTTTAGCACATAATGGCGGTGTCTCATTCCTTTTGGACGACACAATGATCGGAGTGCCAAAAATTGTTCAGAGCAATCATTCATACGTATCTTTTCAAAGTTTCGAGCAAATCGTTGTGACGACGACTTTTACCAATTGAGAAAATCTAGACCAATCCAGTATCTCAGTAATCCTTCGCACGGATCATCAGATTATATTCCCTCTGCAAGAAACCACCTTGATTCAAAATTTCGGCATTCTTTTGACATTTCATGTTAGTATCTCGAGTAACCTCTAGACAGCTAGCGCTAGTGTAGTCTCCAAGCCACAACATATGCTGAAGAATCTAAGAAATAAAACCGATCTTACGACTTTACGGGCTGTCTCAGAGACCATGCCATGTCTCAGAGACGTGTGAGTACTGCAACTATGAATGTTTTATATAATTCAAGCTTCCGCGACAGGTATTTTGTGTGAAGAAGTTTCCTAAGGTTATAATATGACCGGTTGTCTACGAGGTTCTCTGTCGCCTACTCAATCCGTTTGAACGCTTCTGCTTCATAGAAGAGCCCCAAACCAATGATAGCTATGTCATCATCGTGTACCTTGTCCTCATTGTCCTCAAGTATTGACTTGTAGAAGATGGTCCCCGAGGTATCCAACCCTGAGTTTCGGATGGCCCTGTCAAGCACCAGGTTGAAAAGGAGATCGGAAAGCCTATCACCCTGGTGCAGACCCTTAGTGGTAGTAAAGAGCCTTGAGAGTTTTCCGTCCACCATCTCCTGGCATGTGACGTTGGCCATGGTCATTTTTAAAAGCCTGGTAAGCTTGGCCGGGATTAGAAAAAGAGCTCATTGCGTCGTAAAGTTTTACCCTGGCTACGCTGTCATATGCTACTTTGGATTTTATGAAGAAATGAAAAGAGTGGAGCTGATACTCCCCCATCTTCTCAAAGATTTGCCGCATCAATCTACCTGTTGGTTGAAGCTGGAACTATACATACGATTTATTTACAACTCTTCGACATGAACATTGTTCAAATGTGATAAATCTCAGTGGAAGAACATTGGAGGGGCCTTTACAATGACGAACACTTCTTCTTCTTCTTCTTCTTTCTCTTCTTGTTTAGCAAAAGCAATATATCCAATAAGGAGTAATCTCTTTATTTACGGCTTTTTAACCAAAATAGTTATTTAGCCTCCTGTATACTTTCAACAGTTAGTGTTGGAGAGCTGTTCTTTACGGAGTTTAATAAACGTTTGGAAGACAGGTAAACTGACACAGATTTATAGGCATTGGTGGACTAGAGGAACGATTTTAACGTCAGCACCCTTTGGCTGTGATGCTAGAAGCAAAGTGATGACGAACTTTAAGAGCTGTACGACAGCCTCACTGGCATGCAGCGAATAAGACGCCAGGCTTTAGATGGGATGTTCATGTCATTTAAAAGGCACTGAACGACTCCGCCTATGAAGATCTTTTACGGTGTCTACATGATCTACATCGAACGAGGAATGTTTTTATTAGAAAAAGTTATAACTGATACAAAAACAGGTAAAAAAACAGAAACTGGTAGGACGAACAAAAAAATTGAAATGTATCGGTTTACCTTAAGATTCCATATGTCCATTACTGCAATAATCAGACATCGAGGACAGCTGCAAAAAAACATTGTATGGGCTTTATTTTATCTAATATTGATCCGGATGTTTAACAATTGTTTTTCTCTTTGTTTAATATACAATTCTCTACTATTCATAAAGCAACGTAGAATAATTTTTTTTCTTTTTCGCTTGCACTTAACCACGAGACAAATATTTAAATTGTTCATCAATAAAATAATGTCGTTCTTTGATAGACTTAATACTGGACTGTAGCCATTAATATACCATTAATTTATAAATCAAAAATGTTTTAAAAAGTTTTTATGAAATTTTTGTCTGTAACAAATATGGAAAAGATATGGAAAAGGATTTTTTGGAAAGGTTTTCCAAAACTTAGTTGTTAAATTTAGGTGCGTACTAGACTCGTATGCGCACTATACGCGATAAAATACGGTAGTTATTTTTCAGTTTTCAAGCTTTGAACCTGCCTACGCGTAAACACACTAAGACTGAACATTTGTTTGATAATAATCATAACTGGGTTTGACATTCGTTAGTTTTGTGTACAAACATTGTATTCTAAATAGTTCCAAGTATCGTAAATTAATAACAAATACTAAATTCGCAAATAATTTGAATAAAATGTCTGCACAACCTTTAAAAAAATATAGAAGAGAGTCCGACGAAAGCGAACATGAAGAAGAAAATGACAAATTTGTTCCTTACGTTCCTGTAAAGCAGAGGAAAAAACAGCAATTGCTTAAGCTAGGCCGTATTGTTCAACTTACGGCCGAAGCATCCAATGTCGGTAAATCGTCCAGTGAAAATGAACACGAAGAAGAAAGTACAGAAGAATCTTGGGGACGGAAGTTTAACATAAGTCTGTTGGATCAACATACCGAGCTGAAAAAAATTGCAGAAGCCAAAAAAATCAGTGCCGTAGAAAAACAGTTAAAGGAAGAGGAAAAAATTCTCGAAAGTGTAGCCGAAAAGAAGGCTCTCATGGGTGTGGCTGAATTGGCTAAAGGCATTCAATATGAAGATCCTATTAAAACTAGCTGGACACCACCCAGATACATTCTTGCAAAGCCAGAATCATTTCACGAAAAAATACGCGAAAAACTACGTATACTTACCGAAGGTGATAATGTACCTCCGCCTTTGGTCACATTTCGCGAAATGAAATTACCTAAGGCGGTACTGTCTGCATTAGCAAAAAGAAACATTAAGAAACCTTCTCCAATTCAAGTTCAAGGAATTCCAGCAGTATTAGCTGGGCGAGATTTGATTGGTATCGCTTTTACGGGCTCAGGAAAAACTCTAGTGTTTGTATTGCCGATTATTATGTTCTCCTTGGAACAAGAATTGCGGTTGCCTTTTGTTAAACGAGAAGGTCCATATGGTTTAATAATCTGTCCGTCGCGAGAATTAGCGAAGCAAACACATGACATCATACAATATTACTGTCGGCATCTACAAGAAGCCAATATGCCTGAAATTCGCACGGTACTTGCTATTGGAGGCGTTCCTATAAACGATGCAATCGCAATTATACAGCAAGGAGCACACATCATGGTTGCCACTCCTGGTCGTTTGATGGATATGTTGGATAAGAAGCTGGTAAATCTCGATGTTTGTCGCTATCTATGCATGGATGAAGCAGATCGTATGATTGACATGGGATTTGAGGAAGACGTTCGTACAATATTTTCTTACTTCAAAGGGCAGCGTCAAACTTTATTGTTTTCTGCGACAATGCCGAAAAAAATTCAAAATTTCGCAAAGTCGGCTCTTGTGAAACCAGTAACAATTAACGTTGGTCGAGCGGGTGCTGCCTCGATGAACGTTACCCAAGACGTAGAATACGTCAAACAAGAAGCAAAAGTGGTATACTTACTCGAATGCTTACAGAAAACTTCACCTCCAGTGCTGATATTTGCAGAGAAAAAACAGGATGTTGATGCTATACATGAGTATTTGCTGTTAAAGGGTGTTGAAGCAGTTGCGATTCACGGAGGAAAGGATCAGGAAGAAAGATACCGCTCGGTCGAAGCTTTTAGAAATCAAGAAAAGGACGTGTTGGTTGCTACTGATGTTGCATCAAAAGGATTGGATTTTCCTGACGTACAGCATGTAATTAATTATGATATGCCCGACGATATCGAGAACTATGTACATCGCATCGGTCGTACGGGTCGGTCAGGCTCAAAAGGTCTAGCAACAACGTTCATCAATAAGGCTACTGAACAATTTGTACTACTAGATTTAAAGCACCTCCTAATTGAAGCAAAACAAAAGGTACCACCTTTTCTGGGAGAACTTTGTTCAGAAACCGAAAAATACGCTGATCTTGGCGATGGTTGCAGTTACTGTGGTGGACTGGGACATCGTATCACTGAATGTCCCAAGTTAGAAGCAGTGCAGAGTAAGCAGGCTTCAAACATAGGTCGTAGGGATTACTTGTCTAATACAGCGGCTGATTACTAATCGGCTCAATAGAATATGAACTAAATATGTGTAGAATGCCTCATGTAATAAATGATCATCATGCAACGTGATTACTATCTAATTGAATATAAACTAATCAATCATCTTCTTTCTTCACAATGAAAAATCTTGAATAGATCTTGAATTTCAAATTAATGTGATTGATGAATGAATGACTCAAAAAAAGTTTTGATTATAAGTAATATAAGCCGATCAAGAAATTTTGAACGAAGGTAATGCCGTTCTCCATGTGGCGAGTCATTGAATTAGAATATACTTTTTTCAAACTAATTGAAAAAGACGCCGATCAAAGCCAAGTAGTAAATAAATTAAAAAATAGATAAAGTTGTAATTTAGTGCGAATGTCGTTAATTTTTTACGTAACGAAGTTCAGTGACGAAACCAATAGCTTAAACACATAACACAAGAGCAAAAAACGTCAAAATTCGTCAAAAGGCTCGAATTCATTACCAGATGGTGTATGAGTGTGTGTTACATCGATTGCCATTCTGTGTTTGCTCGGTGTTGTGATTGCAAGCGTGAAAAAGTCCTTTTCGCGGAGCAACCAAAATGAAGCTGCTTAACAATCTGCTGCTCAAGCGTACATCCACGTACCTTGTTGGCATTGCCGGATGCGTATTTTTCTTTGAACGTGGCTTCGATATGATTACCGATGCCGTATTCGAATCCCATAACAAAGGGGTAAGTTCTTTAGTGTGGGGTTTACGTTACAGAAGTGACATTCATTATGTAATTCGCGCTAATATCGTACGGTTTTTATTTCAGAAATTGTGGAAGGATATCAAGCAGAAGTACGAGCAATAATGATTGGAGATGAAAAATTAACCAGCTAATTGTTTATTTGAAATAAATCGTAGCTTACTAAAATCCACTGAGCGAGCTTTGTTTTGCCAGCTATTCTGTCAATTCCCATGGTTTTTCAGGTCGGTGCATGTCCCAAGGGTATGGTGTTCGAATACGACTAGGTTCTTTTAAACTAATACCACACTCTTGCAAAGAATTTAGAAATGCGGCCACTTTGCCACCATCAGCAGGTTGAAGATCGCACCGCATTTCGGTTAGTCCAGCCTCCAGACAACGTGCGGCAAATGCTTTTCCCAGAGTTGTATGGGCCGTAAAATCATTTCCCTTATAGAGGTGGCGTTTTAACGCCCATTCCGTCGTGCTGCATTCAATAATAGTACCATTTTCAAAATGGATTAGTTTTGCTGTTATATACTTTTTACTCGTAACTAGCTCCAACCTAAAAAAAATAAGCCAATCTTAGATATATACGGAAATATACACATGTTCGCAACAAACATACTTATGCCAGAAATTTCGCACTGGTTTTTCTAAATGATAGCCGTCTGTTTTATACGCTAGTCTGAGCTGTTCAAGATTCCTGGGATTCCTATTTACCATGTATAAAACATCATTGCAAATCCGGCTAGTTTGTTGAATTTTACAAAGAACTTGTTTTGAACTTGCTTTCATCTTTCAGCGCTTTCGGTAGATTTATATATTATTCGCTGTTCTCTTGACTGATGACAGATTGACAAAAAAATATGCTAGACAAAAGCAGCATATGTTTATATTTGATGTCAAAAACTTGAAAAATTTAACACCGGTTTAAAAATGATAATAAAACTCGGCATAGCCTTTAGTTTGTTGCTCGCGCTTTTGAATGGCCCAACATCTAAAGCTGATCGTAAAAAGATTCAATTTAGAACGTTATCCTTAAAATACCTATTGGATTGAGCATTATGTTTAATTGTCCATCTGTTTATCCTGTTATTGTTATCTAACCGATACCCCATATACGTTCACCATCGCCTTCAGGGGTTTTCAGCAGTTAATTATGTATGAGATTCAATGAATATGAGTTTTAAGTAAGCAGGACAAACTTATGTTTTCGTCTAGACTGAATAACAAACCAAAGACATTTTCTTAATATTTATTTTGAAATGTAATGACCATATGTTCTTCAAATCTTATTAACCGGCTTTAGACCCAGTATATCGAAACATTTTTCCAATATTCTAGATGTTGCTTCGCATAGAAGAACTCTTGATGCATAGACTTTGGTTATTTCACCTGTAGAATATGGAAGAAAAAAAAATGTTTATATTTACGGAATGTTCTATTCAACAATAGTTATTATTTCTTACCATTGGCATTCTTTTCTATGCAATAGCAACTGTCGTAAAATTCACTAAAAGTGGTACAAGTCTCGTACACGAACTCACAAAGGTGGTGTAAAGACAGGTTTTTCATGACCAATAATATTACATCAGGAAAACGAAGCAGCTGTTTTGCAAGTTTCCATTCCTTATCGTGTTGTATCTTAAAATCTGTACTTTCAATAACTTTACGCATGTTATTGATATAATCTCCTCCACAGTTTCTAGCTATTGAACGAATGCGAGTCAATGCATACAACAAGTACACGGCCGTATTTCCTTTATCTTCAAGCATCTGAAAAAATAAACAAAGTCAGCCATAAAAAGCTTAATGTATATATTAATTTCTACATTACCTTGTCGAATGAAAAAATGTATTCGTTGTTACGATTATGGGATAAATCCGCGTATTTTATGCAACCATAAGCGACCGATTCCTGGGCAGCACGTAGCTCTTCTGGTGTGAGAATTAAATTACGCTCTTTAAGCACCAACTTATCCATAGATCGTTTTAGACCTTCGTCGAGCAATTCAGCTAACTTCACTGTATCACCCGACCGTGTCTTGAATTTTTTTCCATCCTCACCAAGGACCACACCAAAACCAACGTGGTCGACCCGATGTCTGTTTTCATCGAGAATATGCGCACGTTTTGCACAGGAAAAAATTGTCTGAAAATGCGTTGCTTGACCAGCGTCTGTGACGTATATTAACCAATCTGCTTTTTCTTCGTACAGCCGTTGTTTGATGGCTGCCATATCGGACGTGTCGTATGTGAAACCTCCGTCTGACTTCACGACTGTTAGGGGAATACCTGCACGATCTTCGCCCCACATAATCAATCGACCTTCATCTTCCTCCAAAAATCCTCCTTTTTTAAGATCATTCACAATCGTTTGCATCCTGCTCTGGTAGAACGATTCGCCCCGCTCAGTGAGCTTAACATCCAATCTGTTATATATAATTTGGAATTCTTTACGTGATACATCACATATCAAATTCCATGCCTTCAAGTACAACGATTCACCACTTTGAAGTTTAACTACACATTCATAGGCACGTTTTTTAAATGCTTCGTCGGTATCAAATCGAACCTTCGATTCTTTGTAGAATGCCTGTAAATCGCTTATCGGAGGAGACACAGTTTGAAAGTTCGGGAATCGATCCTGCAAATGAGCAATCAACATTCCAAACTGAGTTCCCCAATCACCGATGTGATTTATACGAAGAACATCATGTCCAAGAAATTCAAGGAACCGACAAATTGAATCACCAATTATAGTTGATCGTAAATGTCCAACATGCATTTCCTTTGCGACGTTGGGTGAGGAAAAGTCTACAATTACACGTTTCTTTTCGATTACAGGGATTATCAAACCTTTCTTCAAGATGCTCATAATGCGTTGTTCTCCATAAGTTCTAAAATAGAATAATTATGGAGATGTTAAGTTCGTAAACCTTGTTCCAGTAGCTCGTTCATGTGTAATAAATATATATCTACCTGGAAAGGAAAACATTTACGTAGCCAGCTCCAGCAATTTCTACTTTATCGATACAAGCTACTGTTTTCGGTAACTTTTCAATTATTTTTTGTGCTACATTAATTGGTGATATATTAACAGATTGCTGCTTCAGCAACTTTACAATTTGCATTGCGCTATTGCATTGATAGTCACCAAATTTGGGTGAAGTAGAAATAGTAATCACAGCAGGAACCGTTAAAGTAGGAAATGCTTTTTGAATAGCATCCGTGAACACCTGTTGTAATTGTTCTAATATGGATTCTTCCGAACTGGGTGTAGCGGCACTAGCCCCTCCTTCTTTAACTATAGCCTATAATACAAAATAACAAAATAAACAGTAACAATAAGAGAATTTCAATTCAAAGAATCATACAACGAAACATCACAAAACGTGCGAAATAAATTACATATGTTAAAAACATACCGACTTCAAAATTTCCAATCGATGAGTTAATCGTATGTTCTCTTCCGTCAGTTTTTTAAGTTCCGGACTACACTCTTCCAGTCCGATACCGGCTCGAACATTCGATATTTCCGTTTGCAACAGCTGTATCTCCTTTTCCATGTTCCTGATGCATTTATTAACAATATCGAAATCTGCCATTTTCGTTGATTACTGACAACTTTGCTACGACTATAGAACGCTGATGCAATTTTGCCGGAAACACCGTCTTCCTTCTTTTCTTACGATCGACAATCAGACACGAATGCTTACTTTTTTGACAGCTCTTCTTTTTTCAGGTAGTTGTTTTCTTTTTTGCTACATTTGATTCGCTTGCGACTATCATAAACACCACAGTGGACTACACGTGTTTTGCACACACAAAACGCACATCCTTTGACATACAAAATGTCAATTTCAAACAGAGCTTCAAGTCAAATTCGTATACGTTAAAAATAAAACTACAAATAAAACCAGTAATTCGTGGCGGTGGCACGATTATGCAACTTCGCCCGGCAAACTTAACGTATTACAGTAAATGAAAAATCTTAATATCTGTTAAGCCATGATCGGTGGATATAATATACTTTATTTAAGTAGGTAAATAAAAGAATGAATAAAAAATACAGAATAGACTAATAAATAAATAAACAAATAATTAAATAAATAAATATCAATTGAAGATGACGTCCCAGCGGGGTGCAAATGTAAGCTCCCACACTCGCCACTCTTTTAAGAATAATGAAAATCTCGTTCAAAAGTAAAAGAAAGGTCTGATTCAACAGAAATAAGATCCTTCCAAAAAGTGGTAAAGTATCAAATCCACAACGCGAAATCTTAACTGTAGAGAACAAAGTAGGGGGGAGAGAAATCAAAAACTGTTCCGGAATAAAAATTAAGCTTAATTTCTCTGAATTTCTCTGAAACATTCGCTTCTACTTCCTCAATATATAGACTGGCAAAATATTCGTTGCCTAGGTGTAGAATAAAGTGAGGCTGTAATATAAATGATCCAAAAAAAGAGTTTTCCTTTCTCTCTACGAGGAGTAGCTATGTTTTAGCTTCATCCGACGGGAGCATAGGGAACTCCCATGCAACCAGCAGACGAGAAAGACGCGTCGTTGAGTTTCATCCACCGTCCGTTCACTGAAATTCACTGGTAAATTGAAATCACTCTTAGAGAAATCACGGGTAGTTAGTTCAGCTATAACCCCGACTATAGGATTTTATTTTCTTCATATAAATGATAATATGATTTGAATCAATTTCATTATGAGTATTGACTCATTGCGTTGAGTTAGGCTGAACACGTGGATTTTCATAAAAGGTAGTCCTTGACCGTACATCGGTTGTCGAGCCATTTAAGAAGAAGAAGAAGATTAAGTCACAAAAAAGGAGAGAGTGAATAAATGCCGGCATATAATATATTGTAATGAACAATATGGTCGTATTCAGCAGAAAGAATTGGCAGTTGGATGATAGCAGAGACAGTACAATGATGAAGAACACGGAAAGGCTGTTTGAAAAGGAGAAGTAATACGGTTGTAAAATAGAAGAGTAAGGAAAACTGTTTCGAGATATTATAGGTAATGATGACGTAAATAGGACATTTTTATGAAAATATAAATTTAATACTATTTTCATTACAAAATAATAAAAGAAATAATAACATAAATAATAATGATAAAGTAAAACAAAATAATAATTAAAAGGGGTAAAATTTTATAGATATTTGCTGCATGAGATTGAGTTACTGAGAAAGCGATGAAAAAGTATTCAGATCAGATGTAGGGTTTTAAAAGTTAAAATCAACATGCGTCCTATAATGGTATGGTATTGGTATGGTATATAATAATTAGGATCCGCGTTTTGTTATGTTGGATGAGGAAGATAGAAGGACGTATGGATAAAAGGTATTAGTTTTGCATGGAACGAGAAGAACTGAAAATAGGTAGAAAGATAAAGGTAAGAACAGGTTTAGCGAACGTCTGGGAGTGTATGTGGAGAAATGGTATTTAAGAAACCGATAAACGGAGAAATGGATAAATAAAGAATCTCATAGTAAATCTCATCTCATAAAGCAGGTGCGAATATAAAAAAGAAATGTGAGCAAATGTCTAGGTAATGTGTAAGCCACTTTACAAGCAGCTGAATGTGTAACTAATAATTATAGTTATAATATTAAGAAGAGCTATATTTTTTGTTAGCCTTGACAATAAATCTGCCAATGTTTAAAATACATGTATTTATTTAGCTACAAATGATTAGCTCCAAAAATTATTTGACGTTAATATATGCTGCTCCACTCCTAAATACGGCCAGGCCGTTATTAAATAAATAACAATAACAATATGCTGCTCCACTCAAAAAAGCTGATAGGAGAGGATTATTTTTAAACAAAGTATACTCCAATCAATTGTATCGCAGCTTAACGCGTAACAAGTTTAATCTAAAATGTACCGTGAACAGTATGGACACTTAACACATTTCTATGGAAAGATGCAATTTCGAGGCCCGTCCAAAAAAATAAGCAGTGATTTTAATTCATTCAGTTTTATGCCTTTGAAAATTTTGCCTCTTTGTTTTATTGAGCTATTTCACGCATTCGTTGTTTTCGTTATTTTCTGCCAATGCCTTTCCTCAAACGATTAGCCATTGGAACCTGTTGCGAATGATTTTATTTTTCGATTCCTAGCTTTTATCAATGCTATTGAAAGAGGGCTTTCCGAAAACAAAATTCGTGCTTATATGTTTGCACAAAGTAAAGATTAAAATAATTGATTAGAATATATATAAATAATTTGCAAACTAAATAATAATTATGTAATTACTTAACTTTCGCATAGGTTTTAGTCAACAATACATTCGCGGAAATAAAAATTCGTAATTCACATAATTGCTATAGTGTCGCAACAGTAAAAAAAAATAATTTCTTGCGTAAAAGAATTTCAAAACATCTTGAACTTTTACCGGTAGCAGGCTGTTTTTTATGCAAATTCTAATTTAAATTTATCGTCTCCGTTCGGACAGAATAAAATGTTGGTCGAATCGATACGGTTGAAGAGATTCCCCCCTTATTTCCGATTGTCCAGCTTACAAGTGTAGCAGGAAACAAATTGCGATTAATGGGTGTAATATAGATTTATTGAGATCATATTACAAGGACTTTGTACACTTCACTGTGCAATTTAGAAGAAATTGACAGTTATCCGAAAAGTAATGTGCCTCTGAGGTTCATTGAAGTACTGCAGATGGAAATACTATCACAAGATCATAGAGAATTGGCCTAATTTATATGGTAACATTAAAAAACCCATTCTATCGTCTAGTTCTAAGCATTCGTAAGCACAGCTTGAATTCTCTAAAACAGCTTTACTGTTGTTATAAGTGATATAACACATTCGACATTAGTTTTATTATATTCGTTTCAAAATTATAAACAACACCTCTACATCATCACTCTATTTTTAGGATTGTCTTTACGATTGATTTCATGGTTGTTTCTATATCGACTATTGAAATCCTATGTATGTAAATCCTATCTATATATTTTCCCACGTATGGACAAATTAAGTTATTTCTATTACTGTTTGCTCACATTAAAACAAATTGAGTTGGGAGTTATTTTAAAGAGAGCGAGATGGTATTTTTTTCGACGAATTCATAGTTCGGCTTATTCGAATATGATAAACATAGGGCACATTTCCCCCTAATCGTGGCATTTGGAACACATAATTTCTTTGCAAAGAAATTTATTTAGTCTCAAGGTTTTGCAGTGCCCGTTCCACAGGTTAAACTGTGTAGGAATGGAACTACTTATACAAAATCTGCAAGCATTTATAAAAGTCATTAATTTGTACTTCTTTATGTGATGCAATTAAATACACATTTTGCACCATTTCAACAAGTTACACAAAGAAAATATGGTTAACAAATTCAGACGGTAGCGCTATATCAAATTCATTTTCATTGTTAGTCGTTGTTGACGTTGGAAACTCTTGAATCCAATAACCCACATCCAATAATCCTTAAATCCACATGCAAATCCAATAGGAAGATTATGAAGGATGGCTCAATCGCACCAACTCAAATATCAAATTGGGCATGTCTATGTTTCCGATTACTTTTGGTGTTTTAAATCTTATAAACCTTTAATGCTAACAAACTTTTTGCAATCAATGAAGTTAACTACTTTTTAGGAAAGTCGTAATAAACAAAAGTCATTATGATGTTGGTATGAATACGTGTGGCCAATTTTTTGCGATCACATATGTATTGGATTCGTACAAAGCCCGACTCAGTGATCACACGAATGTGTTCATATGTCGAATTCGTTTAGGTAGAATTTTCAAAACAGCAAAGGTACAAATGCAGATTCTCGTGAAAACTGTATGGAGTATTCTTCTCGGGAAGTAATAACTTCACGTGGTTAACAATTTACTAGGGGGCTCCTTGTCTTAAAAGAATCAGACCATTTTAAGGCAAGTGCTCCTGGTGATGGAAAAGTTTGAATTTTTCATGCCATCTCTGGTACAGGGAAGAACAACATTTAACGATGCGTTGCCGTACACGCGGAGGTCGTGACCGGTGACAATCACATTCACCTTTTCTTTTCTAATCTTCTCTACTGCACTCTGCGTGTGATTGGTCCGGAATGGTGACATCGCGACGTAGAATAGACCGACGAGAAAAATGATAAAACGATTGTCTCTGATGGAAGAATAATGCTTTTATGAGTCTCGTACTATGTTTCATTCATGATCATTTTATGTGTGTTGCTGCTGTCCGTAGTTTGATGGCTCCTGCTACAGCTGGTTGTCGAGACGATGCTCTCGTTGTACTCAATCAGCAGAAAACAAGGTAGGATTCGAGATGCAGAGCTTCTTTGCCGTGCCGTTGCCATGCGTAATTAATAATATATTAATCTCTACCACGAAAACGTTACACGGTGCTCTCTTATTCTTACTTTTTGTCATGGACCAAATCCTGGTTCAGAGTTGTTTTTTTCACTTATGTTCGCTGCCTCTTTTATGTTACAAATTTGTTCAAGATGTTTGACATCAACCACAAGCATAATGCATCATTTTTTTCACATTTACAAAAATTGGAGGATTCTTTCATGGTATCGGATACACGGTCGACAGATATTTGCCAGATTAGCTGGCTCGAGCTTAAGTTTACTAGAGAAAAAAGCCATCCAGTTTGCAAAAAATGTTATAGAACATATTAATACAAGATCTTCAATATAGCACGCACACTTCGCCATTTGCAGACCCAGTATAGGCGTAGGTATTTTCAAAATCGATCGCAAATCAGTGCTATCATACAGGAACCCCCTGGAAATGGAACTGGAATCAAGCTCAGGGAACAAGCTGAATGGCTGATGATTTTGTGCCTGTCGAAAGCATTTGTTCACTCAAGACACGTACGCCAACGACCAAAATTTGAGACGTCACGTAGTTGGGTAGCAGAAAAGGTACTGTTAGACGTAATTCTGTGCCAGCCATAAAGGCTGCAGCGCTAGGCTCGTAGATTGGAATATGCTGAAGTTAGTGCCACGAAGCGGATATGTTCCCAACGACGAATACGTGCGAGATAGTATTAGTGACACGGCCGCGGCGAATTTAATGGTGTTCAGCACTGGTGCGGCACTGAAATTGTTTCGGGTCGTGCAAACGGTTTTCAGCGCACTGATAATGAATTCAAGTCACACGAGCCCGACAGAACAATAAGACATAATCAAGTTTAGCTGGCGGTATTGGTCAGCCGTGTGCTGGAAATGAGAAGTAGCTCCATACGATCGAGAATCGATGAAATCACGCATGGTCGGTAGCGTGCCAAGCATCAACGAATTTTACTTTCCTTAGTTGAATATTAAAATATTGCTTCACGTAGAGAGTTACTAAAAGCTTTTAGTACAAAACTCAACGCGGCTGTATATATTACATTATGCTACAAAACTACTTACAACTTGTACTAGATGCTATGGTGGTAGTTTTAGTGGTTGTAGAAGATACTAACATCACATTACACTTGTACACATGGAACTATCTTCGAAAAGAGCAAACGAATAACGATTTTATTTGATGTAGCTCAATGTGAACAAATATACATGGCACATACTTTCATCGCATGTTCTTCGCATGACTGAAAAATTAATCGAAAATTTTTTTTATTCATATCATTTGTGTGTATGCATTTGATGTAGTATGTTACTTTTACATTTTTATAATCCATTTCGTAGTACATAATGCATTCAGAAAACATTAAAAATCAGTCATTTGCATATTTAATAAGTTGGCTGATTGAAATATGGGATATCATAAGCAAATTTTTTGTTGTTGTATCGTAGACACTACAAAATCGTTGCTATTTATTTATGGTACATTTTAAGTATGTTGAGTACAAAATAATAAAGATAACTTTTTTAATCGATGCTATGCATTTTAAACAATATTTTTTACCAAACTAAAAAAATAACAATAAGCATATATGAATCAAAACTAGGCTACACTCATTTTGTGAAATTATATCTTGAGAAGCATATAATAGTCGTAACCAAGTGATATATTGTTCCGTATCATTCATAGTCAAATTATCTAACATAACAGACAGTTCAAATCACTAACGAAAAGACAACAGCGCTGTGTGAGCACATAACGAGAAAAGAAACACAATAATTTGGACGGGCTAATCAAAGTACAGGTACGAAGATTATTTTAATGCCTATAATATAATTCTCTACACTGCTCAACCTATCATTCAATACATCCGAGACCAATCAGGGATGGTGAATGATTTGCTGAAATGGTTGTATTTGTGTTTTTTTTATTTGCTTTGCACAAAAATCCATTGCTCGCAAAACATTTCGCTCATCCTGTGTCGCTATTAAAAAATACATAATATGGAAGAACATTTATTTGTGAAAAAAATGCATACGAAAAGAAAAAAAAAGACTTTGTTATGTATATTTTTCATACCGTGATTAATGATTAAATAAATGATGAAAAAAGTGATGAAAAAATGATTAACAAACATAATTAAGTATTATACAGCAAACACATTTAACAGCAACGGTACAGCAGCAAAGACAGTATTGTTTGTACTACATCTGAGTGCGAGAAAGTATTTTTGAAATGATTCTCATATCAGATTGTGATGATTTTTGTACAACCGTTATCCTTCATTCGCACTGCTGCTGGGGTGAAAAAATGATAGTGTAATTCTGCCCGATGCGAGGCACTTCTACGGAATTCGGGCTTCAACATAGCGTTGGGCATTTAGTACGCACCGAACTCTCTCCATGGCTGAAACGTGCAATTTGAGCAATTCAATTTCGTTTTCTCCTTCATTCTTGCTGTTCGTGCGCAGCGTTGCTGGTTGGTATGAGTCCTCAAAAACGTGCCACCATAATTTCGCGCGTACGTGATTGGGATAAGCAACAGAAAAAAAAATACCGTCGCATTGCTCATGGTCCATTGGCTCCTGGACTGGGAAATAGTTTTGAGTGCGCAGCACTGCTTCGCAATACAAGCAAAAGTTGTTCAGAATCATATATAATATTTTGAACTTAGCCGTGAAGTTTGTTGTATTGCCAAAATGCATTGAAAATATCCAATGTATAGGGAAAAGTGTTTTTGAGGGAAACAAAATATCACAATTTAATGATGAAATTGAAAAATAAATGAATATAATAATAAAAATAAATGAATAAATGGAAAAAAAACTCCAACTACTCATAGTACGGATTGTGTGAAGTGTGTAAAACGCATGCATTTTTTTCTCAAACCATAATTTGCCTATCATAGAATGAAGTCTTTGTACGAAAATACCTCCAAAAACAATTCGAACACACTGTGCTGCAGTAAACCCTTACCATACTCTCGATATATAGTTTTCATTATACTTCTAGCGGGAAGATATTAATAGTTTTATTATGCACCCGTCTGATTCCGTTCCGAAGGGAATAACAACGGATGAGTATGGAATTTGAGTAGCAAAGGTGTTGCCATGATAGCATTTTTCAATTAAATATGCCCTTCCTAGATCCGAGCTAAGAGTTTCGCCTAAGACGTTTGGCATTGTTTGGATAATTATGTTTATTACGGAAGTAACAGCTCCCACAAGGATCCCTATCCTTTGCTTCCGAGACGAGCTGATGCACATGTAAAATCACCAGTATGGTCACGGAAATACACAACGGGGACAAATCTTTTCCATTATAATTCGGGATATATAACTCCAACGGGCGGATTGTAGCGTGGTTTCTGAGGATAATTAAAACACTGATCTTATCCTACTGAAAACACATATATTTCATACGCTTTGAGATATCACAGAATTAGTCCTTATCGTCACACTAATTGTAGTCCCTTTTGCTTCGCAGCGGCATGGAAGACCCGTCTTCAGATATGGTTTAGATTGAGTATTCCACACATCCCGCACTGAAAGGGACAATCGTCGGCCTCGTGCAGCTTGAAATGGGTACGTAGCTCCTTCTCCTCACCGAACGACTTGCTACAGATAACGCACTTGTAGCGACAGCGTCCCTTTTCTCGTACACCCTCACAACCCATATCACTATGCAGCGCTCGACGATGGGCCAACAGCGTGTCGGCCCGTTCGAAGACAAAGCCGCAAATATCGCAAGTGAGGCTACCGACCACTTCGCCACTTTTAGCATCGCGTGCAACTTTTCGAGAACACCCGTGAGACTTGCGATGGAAGGTGAGATGGCTCAGTTTCCCAAACTGCTTCCCACACACCGAACACTGGTGCTGAGCTTCGTCCCGGTGGATTTGGGTGTGCCGCTGGTAAGAGTTTTTGTACGCGAATGTGCGACCACAGTGGGCACAGCCGTACTTCTTCTCCTTGGTGTGCGTCATCAGGTGGTCCTGGTAGTGCGATTTGAAGCGGAACTTCTTCGAGCAGGTCGCACACTGATAGGCGTGATTGCCTGTGTGAAGCTTCTGGTGCGCTTTCAGATTGCAGGATTGCGTAAAGGATTTGCCACACTCGTCACACTTGAAGGGGCGCAGACCGGTGTGCACTTTTTCGTGCTTTTTGAAGGCAAACTTCGACTTGAACGCTTTCTGACAAACGGAACATTTGTAATCACGCTGCTCCTTGTGCAATTCTCGGTGCACTGATAGCGCACTGCCCTGTACGAACGTTTTGCCGCAAGTATCACAACCAAACGGTCGCTCTCCCGTGTGTATGCGAAGGTGCTGGCGAAGGTTGGAACGTAGCTTGAAGGTTTTTTCACAAATCGCACATTTGTTGCAGTTCTGTCCCGGGTGATCTTTAGCCTGATGCACTCGAAGGTGTTTTTTCATCGTAAACCGTGACTCACAAATTTCACAATCATAGCTCTTTGCTTCGGTATTTTTCTGTTTGCGAGCAGGAGTCTTGGGAACGCAAGCTGATTTGAGGTTGGAGATTGCACTCGAGTGATTGTATGTTGAAGTTGTCTGGTCATCACTGGAATCTTCGGTGTTACTTAAACCTATTCCTTCGTCAAAGCTTGACGAGGAAGACTCTTCCAAAATTATCTCACTACTAAGAGGAACATATTTCGATGGTTTTATCTCACAATCAAATGCCGGCATATTTGCGATTTCCAGTGAATCGCCCTCTTGGTGAACGATGGGTAGTAAAGCTTGCTCATTGGGTTTGCTCTGTAAAGATAGGGAATAAAAAAAAGTGAAATAGTACAAAAATAGAACACCGGTTTTTGCTCCTAAGTCATTCAACATAGTTCCCTTGCAACTGTCTTACCGTTTTCTCGAGATTGTTGAGCAACAGTAGATCGTCTTTCACAATATGATGCATTAGTTTTTCCTGCGTAAACGCCTTCGATGGTATTACTTCATTTGGTTTGGCAAAGCTGAAACTGTTCTCTTGACCTTCGATTTCATCAGCAGAAACAGTGACATACTCGAGGGAGGAAAACTGGACCGCAGGTGTATATTCCACCGTATGCGGGACATACACAATTACCAGCCTGTAACGAAAGAAAAAAAAACACCAAAAATGCTGTCAAGAAAGTGTAAAACGACATGATGATAAATCAAATGATAAGACGGCATTTACTTTATACAGTATCGATACATACAGCTAATTGACGCAACTACCCACAACAGTCAAAAATAACATGTAAAGTAATTATAACAGGCGCTTAAATAGCAAATACTTCATAGTACTACTGACTACTGACCACTAACAAATCGAATTTAAAAGTTAAATCCCCATCAAGGCTCACTCAAGGAAAGTGTTAACAAAGCATACAAAATAAACCTTTTTTTTGTTCACCAACACATGATATTCGTTATTCGTTTGTTATTACAATATCTACAATCCAATACAGTCAGTATCAATGTCAAATTCTATAACAATTGTGTTATTAATTCCGGCGTGTTGTAAAACTAAGCAATAGAATGCAATAACTCGACATATAGGATAAATATGTTTCGAAACTGTAGCAGGACCATTTCAGGAAAGCAACACGTTACTCATATGTCTTGTTGGTGCCACATATTGCATCCATCGTCGCTTATCCCATCCATGGCCAGATAATTAACCATCCCTGTCGGCTTTTCCGAGTCGACCCGTTGAACCACCGTGGCAGGGGTGGCAGCGATAGTTCCCACTTTCATTTTTCCCATTCGTTCCAAACTGTTCTACTGGAGACATTTTTCATCTTTTTGCAGAGATGATTTATGGTCACCCAAGAGTGCCGTTTGGACGTTCGTGAACGAATGAGACATAATTTACTGCTGTCAATATGGCATTAGGTGTGTGACATCAGACTTTTACCAGACCAGCGGAATCAGAGTAGCGGTGAGTCAGAGAAGGAAATGAAATGCGTGGAGTAACGTTTTTTTTCTCTTCACCCTGGACACTAGGGATCGCGATTCTGGGGCATGGCTACCGGCAGTGTGGCACAATTGGCACATCCAGGCCTAGGAGGTACGAGGGTTGTCGCACTACGGTATAATTTGTTTTGCTCGAAACATCCGCTGCCAAATACCAACATTCTGTTCTCCCACCCACGGCCGGGCTGAGTTGGTTGGTGAAGCAAAAAAAGAACAAAAAAAAAGGTCAGAACAAATTGTCTTTTTAACGCACTTAAGCTTCCCTTTTCGCCCTTTGCACTAGGTTTGGGTGTGTTGGGCATCTAAGAAGTTGTGGAATACCGCTCACTGGTACCATTTCGCGATTAATTAATCGACCTTAGAATGGAGCGGTGTGAATTGGAAGGAGGATCCGCTGCAGAAACAGCAGCAGAAGAGAAGGAAAAAAAAGGAATAAAACAAAAGCGAATCGACCGCGGCAAAACGTTAAAAATTTACGCATTTTCATTAAAACTCAGCTCGCGAGGCGTGAGGCTGTAAAAATGTAAATTAGATTACAACGCAGCTCAAGATTCAAATTCAACGACCGAATGGAAACAAATGCTATGTCGCAACCCCGTGCTTTGCATGTCATTTTTGGCTGGGGACGTTCTAACACGCTCGCAACCGTAGAAGGGTCCTCCGTACTTTTAGAGAGCATCGGCTTCGGTGTAATAACTAGTGTAATCCAATCGAAATATATCAGAAGCAACAAAAAAACAGAAGAAAGGTTAAGCCCAAGCATTTGACTGAATCAATCGGGTATGCCTTCGCAGTCTACTGCACACCGGTATGTATGTAATGCATTCAAATTGGCATTAGTACTTCACCGTAGTTGCCCTTCGTCGATCTTTTCGGTGCTTTCTTCTCTCACCGTGCTGAGGCACGTGACCGAAATGAACTTGATTACACCTTGCTCCGGTGAAGGAAATCGGAAATCAATCGGTATCTTCGATTTTTTTCGCCAACGCCACACAAAGCCGAATGCCGAAGGGTGTACAAAGTTGAGCATGGTGTTACGATTGACGCTTCTGAAATATCGATGTTCGCAAGCATGGGGCAATCGAAATGCCGTTTAACTTGAAATGTCTGTTTTACATTTATTGTTTAAGAAGTCCTACCTACTTTTCCTAACAGACGGGTGGCTTTTCGCTTCCAGCGCATTGCCGTCAACCCCAGCTAGTTTACTTTGGTTCCACGACGAGCAGCATATGCCGAGCGAGGGAATATTAACATGGGATTACAATAATTTTCTTCAATTGCGAAAAATATCATCCACCCGCTCGAGAAGCACCTCGGAACACTTGTTAACAACGTTCGCCCAAACGACCAGACTGTTAACAAACTCAGATTATCGCACGCGCGAAAAAAGGCACAAATTTTCTGAAATATAGGGTGCAACATCGGTTGCGAGGTCATTTTTCTTCTAGAAACCTATTTTCTCCATCGCCGTTTTATTTCGCAGCGATGCCTCCGAAAAGGAATGCTAAACAGCTTGGTACCGTTTGGAATTGTCAGTCGCCAGTTTTTTTTTACGGGAACTCTCGTGCATGCGACCAAAGCGTAAGACAATTTGTGTAAGAAAATGTTCACAGATGCTTGCTGTGAGGAAAGCAATGAAAATTTGTGTTTTTTTTTTATTTTCCCCGGGTTCTAAAGGCGTATGAGGGGGCCATCGTTTTTGAGGCGCACTTGTTTTACGCTCTATTTAAACGGTGCAAAGTGAGGGTCGAGGATCTTCTTCGTACGTGTAATCGATTTAGAGCTGCTGATTTGCATGTGACTAATGCGGCCTGCATCAATTGTGCATCATTTGGTACCAGCAGCAAAATGTCTCCGTTCGGGTTGACTTAACAAATGGTCCAAATTTATGGTTGTTTAGGAGACACATGTAAGATAATAATGGGCTCCGAGTGTTTAGATTCGATCGCGTATCGATCTGAGCTTCTTCATGAAGCATTTGCCACTGGGGAGTGATTTTATTTTCGTTTCTTTTGCTTCACGCTCATCATGATTCGCTGGTTTGATTGGATTTGAAATTAGCATATTTTTGCGAACCCGTTTTTCCCTTCACGTACTCTATCAAACTGGCTCATTGGCTTAACGGGTTGAGGGGATTTTGCACATCGCAATCAGTGCAAGCTGGTAAAATGTTTATGAAAAAAATGGAAATTAGCATATACGTGCTAAGTATGCTCTTTAGAAGTAATAATAAAATTCATTTTCTTAAACAAATACTACCTCACTAATTCCGGATTTGTACGTATATTGTTCCAAAGTCATTATGTCGACCACCCCTGCCTAGTAAGATGAACATTAGATTTCAATGGAATATAGCATTGATTATGTTACAACACATAGAAGGCACAAATTCTTGTAAGAACTAATGTCTTTTTCATCTAGTAAAAAACAATGTATCTTTGGTATACGGTAGTACTTAAAGTACTGTATCATTAACCGTCTAAATCAAGAATGTTCGATTCGTGTTCTATAAAGCTTATGATGTGCTATAATTTTTATTCACAGCCTTTTCAGTCGTTTGCGTTAGCCCTATCAAACTATATTGGTTTTTAATCATTGCCTAAGAGAGCATGGGGGAGCTCGATGGCCGAAGCGTTAGCGTGCGGCACAAACACACGATAGTATCGAGATCGAATCTCGTCTGAGTCGTCGTCCCCATACACAGGACTTGACTAGTCAGCTACGAGTAATTAAAAGTCATGAAAGCCTTGGCTCTAAGCATAGCAAGGTAGGCCATGTCATTGCGACGTGCTCAGTTGTGAACGGGGCAATAGAGAAGAAGTAAAGAATTTGTTCTTGATCGTACACTATGACATATGCTTAGACGCTATTTGGTGGCTTTTCTAAATTCATATACATGCACATAAAGTTCCCAAAACGAAGATAAATGGAAAAAGATTGATATTTTAAAATAAAATTTGACACTATTTGAGTAAATTAGCTTGAAACTAGAGCATTTCTCTGTACCCCTACTAATATGATGAACTGGACAATAGTACCATCCAAAGCCCCTGTAACTAAACTCAATTACCAAAGCAAATGTCAGCGGTAATGAAGAAACGATTCCAATGCATTGCAATATTAGTTACCTGCATAAACAGCCGAGCCATAAAACTCCGTCATTAATTCGTGTGCACGGGGAAACCTGGTGCGGGAAATTAACGCAACAAATGGCAGAGTCGACAATGTACGCGCTGCAGTGGTGCTGAGGTCCAGCAACCATGCACAATACATGCTCAGCAATCAAGGGTGCCGGTTGTAAAGGAAAACGCCCCACATCTGAACGCCGAATCATCGTGTCGTAAGCAGAATATATTCCAATCTCCCTCAACATTCCCTCGGCTCCTGCCAATCGCTCGATGGTGGGAGGCGAAAAATGGCTCACTCTCTTCGCTCATAACGTAATTACGGGAGTGGTATTACACAAATTGAGCATTTATGAAAATGAGCTTCACTCCCGGTATTCTATGTCTCATGGTTTTTTTTTGAGGGGTGGAAAAGAAACTACCGATTAAACGGAATGCGTGTGCGTAGATGCTGGGCAGGAGCCGAAAGATGAATCGATTGTGTTTACGACGGAATGTCAAAGATTTCGTTAATGTGCGTGGTAAACCGATGATGGGGAAAAAGTTTAGCGTTTCCGCAATGCACGCGCCTATGCAGAGAAAACGAAACTGGGGGAGAGTTTCGTGGTCGCATTTGACAAGGCATGAGAAGCCAATGTCCCAATCATGCCTGCATTGTGAACTGTAGTAGGCTGTGGCGGATGAAGGAAATGTCACAAACTTGCAATCAGCATTGGATTATTGAACAGTGAAATAGCTGAAAGCACGAACCTGCTGTGAACATGGGGATGGAAATAATGTGACAAGATTTCCCAAGCGGTTCTTATTAGGACTGTCACCAACAGTGCGTTAGAATGTGCGTTTGGAGAATACATCACAATTAGAAATTGCAGAAGACGCTCAAATCTTTGTGAATGGAAAAATCGAGAAGAAGCGTGGCATGTTTTGGTCGGTTTATGACGTTTGCGAATTAAATTACTGGCCATTTCTAACGTATTGTTTTGAGAATATTCTTCAAATACAGTAGTACAGGAAAAGTATGTTTGATGAAATGGTTCTACATTATGAGTTAAATTCTATTTAATAAATCCTTTATCGATCATCGATCACATAACAATCTACCGACATTTAGAATGTTTAAGCCAGTTACATCTCGAACCATCTTCAATCTAAAGTAAAACAATGCAGGGTGTTTTTAAATCAATCTGATTTTTTTGGGTATCATATCAATTTAGCGATTTGGAGAAAAATTGCACCAGTCATCAACATCAGAGCATGTAAGCAGGGAGTTTGTAGCGTAATGACCCTGCTATATTATACAAAAACCATTGGTAACAGCAGGTTGACTGCATTCTGAAAATACTCCTTCCGCACCATATGTACTCGATTTTAAATTCCAACGCTTTGTAGTTTTTTACCCATTCCGTTGGTTATCTGACGACATGTTTCGATCTGTCGTTGGACGGTCGGTGGTGCTGTATTACTTTTTTTTTTCTTATCTCTGTTCGATTTCTCATCAAGCAATCTGAAGAAAAACCTGTTGCCGGTGTGTTGAACGAGCGTGCATTGATACAACCGTAGCATGCTCGAGAATTGTTCCGTTCTCTTATATCGCATGGTATTTCCGAATACCGAGAAATCTGTTTGATTCGCCTTCTGGATCATTTTTTGATGTTTTGTGATTGATGTCTGTGTGATCAATTATTTGCCCATTTTGTCAAGAAATTGCTACTGCGCTGGCACCAAAAGCAGTTCAATGATCACGGCAACTTTACACGTTCTGGCCTTGCGCATTTATTGAACTTATGATCAAGTTTAACTTGCGTATCCACGACTTCAGACACTTAGATCGATAAAGATTTTTTTGTCTGTAAGTTCATATATCTTTACAAACATGTCCCGTTGCGCAATCACCTCGTGAATTTTTCACGTGTAATATTGAATGTTTTATTTAAACTTTTTAGACTTACGAGCTCATGTTGAATTTGAATGGATGGTGTATATCCGATATGTGACCCGAAAGGAATCTTTTTCGTAAAATACTATTATTATGTTTTCACTAGGCTTCTGTAGTTTGATTTGCTTGCTTCGCTTGTTCTACTCAAATCCTCTTTTGAGCAATGTTGTAAACACACTGATTTTTGTTCATCATAGGTTTTTTATGTTTCACTTTTATTATTTAGCTTTTTAATTTTGCAATATATAGCTTTTTATAATAAACTTTTGCATGTAAGATAACATTTTTGACGTGTCACTTGTTTCATTTACATATTTTGGTTGAATCATACACACTGTACCAAGTAGCACTTGCTATACTTTTAAATCACTAAAAACGTTTTCAACACTTGCACGGGAAACACATCTGACGGCAACGACGACGACGCCAGACTGGCCTTCATTGTTTATGCAGCACATGCCGCAACCGTTTTCCGTACAATACTCGATTTTTGTTTCCCATAGCATCCCGAAGCAGACAGCGAAGAAAGAATTGTAAGGACGTGATAGCGCGAGGCAAAAAAGAGACAACGGCGAACAGGCAGTGAGTGAGTTCGTCCTGTTGCGAAGGAAGAAACGAGAAAAGGCACACTGGGAGGAACGATCGGCTGAAGATGCCAAAGCGCATGTGCGGTATTTCTTCTTTACTTATGCTTTTGGCTACGTCCACTACAAATACGGCACCGACAGTCGAACAGGTAGAATGTTTAATATATAAATTTTTTTTGTTCGAACACAAATTCCTACACTGCATAAGAAATAGAATGAGTTTATGTGACAAACAAGTGGAACATAGTGGAATACACAACAAGTTCACGGGTTACAATTCGTAATGAAACTACGTAAAGTAATTCTTAAAGTCAAGTGAGTATATTTTATTGACTGTGAGAGTAATATTTTGAAAAAAATTTGTACAAGCACCTCGATATTAAGCCATTTGGCCTAACGTTGATTTACTATACCTTTACGGTGGGCTATTTTAGATTAAGTTTAAAATGCAAATTTATCCGTTCAGTGGCAAATCCGTACATATGAAAAGTACGCTCAATATATTGAGCAACTGTATGTATTCGATGTGTATGCTCAGTCAGCCAATCAGGGCGCAGTACGCGCAAGGTATTGTTGTTCTACCACAACCAATCAGAGCAGCGCATTTCCGCTGCACTTTTTACATCGCATGTTCCAAATCTATTTTGTTTAGAATTTGTTGCAAAATTATACATTTGAGATCGTGTGATTCAAATCGAGAGTGTTAGTTTTTGACGTATATGAAGATGGTGTAAATATTTTTATTTCTAATTATTTAAGGGAAGTAATTATTTTGTTCACAGCGGGGCTCAAGATATAATATAAATATGAAAAAGCAAAATATATAAATCGAGTCATCGTATAGAGTTCAATATACATGACCAAATAATTCTTTTGCAAAAAAATTATTATAATTTATTTATTTTTTTGTTGATTAATATGAATATAAAAGCACCATAAATCGATGAACCCTGAATCCAGAGCCCAAATCTCTAGTCTAGCAACGCGTCAAGATCCCCAACCTGGTCAGCACAAGTAATTAACGTACCTGACAGAGAGTAGTTAACTACACGTGAGAAATGATATTTTTGCATGAAAATCCACTATTGTACATGAAAAGTTGAACAGTTCATCATGCACCACAGATCAAAACTACTAAGATATTACTACAATCTAAGGCAGTCATTTCGGGTTTAAGTCTCGACTGAGCCTCCCTCGTACGCAAGACTGACTATCCAGCTATGTGAAAAGTTCTTTCAAGTATGGTTTAGGTCATAGAAACCCTTAGCATAGCCAGGCCTTGACCGTACACCGATTGTTGAGCCATTTAACAAGAAGAAGAAGATGGCTGTCATTACATCGTCGTACATGTAAAAAGTTTTGAAGATCGTCATCATAGATGGTGCTGCCAAGAAAGCAATGCGCGATATCGTGGATGAAAAGCATAAGTCCAAGTTTGCTGCCTTGTAAAATTCTTCATTCATTTTTATCATCACTAAAGTTATACATTTACTCCATATTTACTCTATATGAAATCGTTTTTGCATGTGTAGATTGCCTCTGTTTATTTTACAAATATTTGGATGCTTAAAGGAAGAGTGGTGTCATACATGTATAATTTGTTTATGGAAATACGTCCATATGTACTTCACGGCAACCACGTTTTAGTATAAAGCGTTTAGAAAATAGTGTTGCAATGCTACGATTTTAGAAAATGAAGAGACACTGTATCATGCATAAAAAATTTAATTATTTTTGTATGTGAGAGACATCCTTAAGTAATTAACAATTCGCTTGTGGTTAATATCTCCTAAAAATGATCTACCATGGAGGATAAATCCCATGAAACTGATTCCATTGCATTACAATTATAATGGAATGGTATCTGCATTACAATTATAAAAATGATTTTGGTTCTTGTGGAATTTCTGTACTTATACTTAGTTAAAGTGTGCAACTAATTGATTTGATGCCTTGGGGTTCAACCTTTTTGGTAGTTTCATTCTCCAAATGCATGAAGAACTAGTTGATTTGCAGAGATGCGATCTGCTTTTCTAAAAAAGGGCTCATAATTTGTTGATACAGCTGGTAAATTATAATTTTCCAAATTACACAATGATACACAATATACTATTGAACTACTACTACTATCATACAATTGACATAATTACTACTACTATTGCTTTACTACTAACGCGACTATGAATCTTTATCTATACTGCTTCCCTGATTAATTTTGATCATAGCTGTAATATTGTTCATATTCATGGCTTTTTTTTGCATTAAGCACAATAATTAAAAAAAAAGCACATACATTTCAAATTCGAATGAATTGCACGAGCCTGGTTAGTCTGTTTCAATTATTGTTAAATTTAAATTGGATGTCTAATTGGTCAATTATTGAAGATAATTTCTATCTGCTTTTCAACACAGAAAAAAACAGCGATTGAATACCTCTCCAAAAACACATTTCATATCTGGTTTTGAAATTCAGGAAGCAAATAGATCTGCTATAATAAATGGATTAACAGTAGCATTGACTCATCTCTTGTATTTGGTGGTATTATTCACGTCGTCCGGTAGTAGGTATGGACATTTTTTGTTTGTGCTTATTTGTATGTCACACTGGTGTTCTACCGCACAACCACAACCAAATCCATCCCAGATTCAAAATGCTGAATGAATCATTGTTATCTAGATTCTACGCCGCAGTCAAATAAGCTTGTCACACCATTAAACGGCCCAACGGCGATGCCCTTGTTCCTTGAAAAGAGAGGAAAAAACTTCGTTTGTCAGGTAGCGTTCTAACGGAAGGGAAATGAATACATCGTATAATTTAATCATAAAAGTGCAACCCGCTTGTAGGCATGCAACACCTTATCAGAATGCCTCCGATCAACCAGTTGTGCGCTAACTTTATCCATCCCTGTGTCTTCACCTTCATTTACAATTTATCTGTCGGTCATAAATTTTGAAGCTGACCAACCAACCGCGATGCGGATGGGGCCTGCTTGGATCGGACCAGTGCCTCGTTGAATTCGTACAAATGTCACAAATATGAGAAAGAGGTAACGCACATCAGGTAGTCTGCAAACCGTTCATAATTCATTGTCATATTATGTTTACGTCTGTTTTCTCGGTTCTTTTACGCTGACATTTCATTCTTGCCGCATATGCCGTTGAATCGAGTCACCAAATAACGCCGCAGCGAATGTTTTTATTTTATTTTTGAGAAACGTTATGATGTGACACGTATGTTCTGCCTCTGCCACTGTTAATTATTGTTCACAAATTCCGCTGAAATCTTGTTAAAAATCAAAGCTTTACGAAAAACATATCATCATTAGTATAAAATTAAATTTTTATAATTGCAAAGGATTTTTTAACTAGTATAGAAAATATATTGTTAAAAAAACCATAAACCCACTTATAGAGCCTCAAAAAGAGTTCTCCAATAGAGATTTTTCAACTATTTTGTTTTGTAAAGTCAGTGACAGTGATGGTTTTGAAGATCACCGTTTTGTAGTCGATCACAGCACGGATTCATTTCTATAGATAAAATAAAAAAACTGAGCACAGGTGAAAGCTGCTGCGATACAAACGTGCTTGTCTAACAAACCAATAAATTGTAATAAGAATCTGTTAATGCTGAAACCAGTAGCTCCCAAACAAACCATTAGTTGGCCCCAAAAAAGGAGTATCGGCTTTCGTGCTGTCTAAAACGTCTACCAAAATTATACACCTGACGTTACACCACCTTGTAAATCAAGATTGCATGTCACCAGTGCATTTAAAGACTGCCGATTTTAAGCAGCAAATAAGGAAACGAACCAATGCCTGTCTTATTTATATGGATTGTCATACGTAGATTGCGGGCTAGAATTAAGACTTTCCACGTTCGCTACCGTTGCTTATCATAGATCAGAAGCTGTGAACTCCTGCTGTTATTTATCTATTTATATATGGGACTTATTATGCTGTGTGATCCATAAAACAATGAATAAAAAAATGTAAGTTTGGAAATATGTTGGATATCAAATTGTTCGTAGCACATGTTGCTAGTAGCAAAACACCTGTTTATGCAACTGACGAACGGTTTTTGCGAAATAGAAAGCTGAACTCACCTGATACAGATCTGGAAGTTTCAAGGCCACAAGGCGCATCCTGTGGGCGTTGTGTAAAGCATTTTTACGTTCCAGTGTTACATCAGTCTCCATGGTAGATTCGCTGAATCGGATTACTGAACCTGATTGCAGTTGAACCAAAAATGGGCACACAATTTAGATTAAATTAAATAAATATTTGCTTATAGAAAACACGCTGATGATGACTCCCGTTTCGTGCTAGCAACGCATACATTGCTTACTCACAGACCAAATCGTGTCGACTGGTAGATGACATCGTTTATCGTCATAGCCCTCACGCTCTTCATCTAGATTTGGAACCGTGAAGTTAGCGAAGAAGGACACCGGAAACGTAAACGCAACCCTCGTGATGCTTAAATATGAAGGGTGTCCTCGTGGGAGCTCCGTGGGTTTCACCAGCAACATTGAAAAGAGAGGGGAAACATTTAGCATGCCACGAGCTAAGAAGAGCTACAATAGACCACCTAGGCAGTGAGTATCGTAATTGCCTTACATTTGCAGATGATTAATTAACCGAGTTTTTGCATAAATAAACGTATCACTATCTGATTAGAGAGGCAAAGTCAGCTCCAGTAGGGTAGGAAGCAGACTTTGTACGACGATTAAATATGTCAGGTAAGACAATTATACTCTTGCTAGGATAATAGGCTCAATCGTCTGGCTTAAACCATTGTGCTAATTTCAGCTAATCGAATCACATTAATTTTATTAATAGACTGAACGGGGGTATTCCTCTCGGGTTATTCTTACTATTGCTGTGTTATTGTAGACAGTGGGCCATTCTTTTGAAAGCAATCATCTTCATGTAAGAAATCCTTTCCCGGAACTGTGTTCAAGTCAGCCGTTTTAAAATACCTTAATTAAGTTACAAAAATGATGTCTTTGAGATATATATATATATATATATATATATATATATATATATATATATATATATATATATATATATATATATATATATTTATATATATATATATATATATATATATATATATACATATATATATATATATATATATATATATATATATATATATATATATATATATATATATATATATATATATATATATATATATATATATTTATATATATATATATATATATATATATATATATATATATATATATATATATATATATATATATATATGTAAATATTTACATTTATAAATTTATATATAAATATATATTAAAAATATGTATAAATATATAAATATATATTTATTTATTTTTATTCTTGGAATATATTCTTAGACTCTTTGCCTACCAAACAATGTACTTCGTTATTGACTTATTACACGTTTGCAGGAACAAGCATCTTCATCTGTGCAAGGACTTTTCCTAATGTACATATACCCGCCGCCGTTTGCTAGTATTTTTCGCATGGACGCCAATCATTGATTCCATTCCATAGATCATACATAAACATTTATGGTTTGTTTTATTTACCTTCGGGGGTTTGCCGCAGCATTTATTAATCCCTTACCTACTGCCGACCCATTGGTTGACCGTTGACCAACTCCCTTGTGGGTTTCCTGCAAGCCAAACGATTCATGAGAGCACCGAGAACGTGGACCGGAAAAATGGTTTAGGTCAATAAAAGCGAGAAGCATACTCGTGCTGAAGGTTTGAGCTTCCCAGCGGATTGTATGAATTAGAGCATGGTCAATTTAAGCTATTTGCTTACCGTCTTAAGCCCTCGATCTGGCTTCTGAATGCTATAGCTTACATATCACTGTGAATTTTTCTTATCATGATTATGTGTGACTCGCTCAATATAAAATTAGTGGTTTTTTGGCTATGCTATATAGCAAACGAAGGTGTAACGAACTCGTTCGGAAATGGTTGCATTGCTATAAGAATAGCCATTTGACTTAATTTTTATCAGTTTGTATTGAGGACCCACTAGATAACCTTTCGTAATGCGTCGGGTGGCTTAAGTTGAAACACTAGCATACGTTTCAATTACTTCACTGAGTTTTCTGGGAAAATCCTTCACCTTTGCTATCATGTTCTACTTTTCACCGTTCACAATTATATGAATTTTGCCGGATCTCGTTTTGAGTAGAATACAAGAATTCTCAAGCCATACTCCAGTTGCCAAAATTGAACCCATTTATTATCTAAATCTGCTTGGTAGTTGGTAGCAAGGGTTTAGAAGGTCTGTCCCGTTTATCAACGTCTTAAGCGGGTAATATATACGACAAAAATATGCAAATTTTTATTTATCTTTGGTAGCGTCATTTTTCATGTTTCAAACGTCTTGGAGATCTACTGTGGTGTATGTATATAGGCAAGTGAACGATTTTACATACTTTTTCCCGGTAAAATGGTTTAAAAACGGCTCATTGCAATACCTTATCCTAGACGAAATGAAATAAGGGTTATTTTTCGACAAGTGTTCTACTGATGCTGTCTTAAAGTGTTTATCGAATGTATTTTCTTTGTTGCAATCTACTACTGCATTGGAAACATAAATAATACACCGGATACTCTTAGTATGTTATGTAAATTTTTATATAACTATATTTTTTACTGATAATACAATTCGTTTATATTTACATCAATCGATCTTCATGAATAGGAGAAATTATCGGTTTGAAGATCGATTTATTTATTGAGTAATGTGTCACTTCATTAACAAACCATGTAACAGGTTCATGTTTTTTGTATCTAAATAACACAATTTGTCAACCACTTTTGTAGAAAATGTGTCAGAACAATGGGTTGTTATATAATGTGGTCGCCAAGGTAGTATTAGCGCTTCCGATGTAGTCCATTTTTTGATTCCACCATGAACAGTGAAACGTTAGGCCTGATGGTACGAGAGGGAGATTGTTCGAGAGGAGAGTAATGTAGGTGACTTTACTTTAATCCTCATTCTGTGGCTTCTCGATACAAACTGATAGTAGGCATGTGGCCTGAGTTTCCTCCATATCTACTTTGCTCGGGGCACATGGTAACGATATTACATACCAACATTTCCTGGTAACTATCTAGATCTAAACCGCGTACCATCGAGAAGCGATCACGTGATCGACAAACACTTATAATGTTTATGCCTTTTTCGCACATCTAAAGATATATCTACGTTGCGGTATGACTGTTTCAATATCCAATATTATATGGTAATAATCTATGGCTCAATCGACAATCTATTCTGAAGTATATCCGGATCCTATCAGATATAAAAAGAAAACATTGAAAAAGGTATTAATATTACTGTATTTATACGGTAACTAGTTGAAAATATTTAAAGCTCGATATCCTTTTTTATTAGGAACTGCAAAGACTCTGTACATCTGTGTTCGAAGGTTGTTATGTCATGCAGGCCTGGTACCACTAACATTCATTATTATTCGAGGTATCTAACAGCAAATTCTGATCAATCCGAAATGATGCGTATCGGCAACATAAAGACAATGTACAGCCTATGTGCGGATATGCAAATTGAACGCCATTGGCCAAATTTAAAGTAAACGCAACCTTTCCTCTCTACTTAACACCAATACCGTAGTACCAGACATGATAACAGCATTAAGATCTTTTGACAGGACCGCAACATGCCACGCGTCGTCATACATCGCTGCTTGATAAGTGCGAATTGAGAAACGAAGTGACTTCCGCGAACCGAACAGAACGGAAATCAATGTAAATGTATTCATAAATTTTCAAAATTTTAGAAGAAAATCTCATAGCATCTTTACGGTAAGAGGGTATTTGCCCTTGAGCTAAACGTAATTTGCATATTCATCAAGAAGTGCAAATCGTGCAAGATGAAAATTTCGTTCACATTCTATCATTCTATGCTTGGCCCAAGGAACGGTGTCAATTGCCACCGATAATGACATACGCTGGAGCAGAAGCTAAGCACAAAGTTAGATTGTTGCGGTAGTTCTATGAATTTATATAATCTTATTAAAAAAAATCCATGTTTAATTCGTAAACCTGGCGGCTTTCTCTGAGTGCCAAAGCCCAACGGGGTTCGTTGATAAATCATGCTGCGTAAGTTCTACGCATTATTTAAGTCGTTCTTCATATTATTGTATCGTTAGCTGTGCGGATCATATTGCTCGTTCAGTAGAACACTCATCCAGTAGAGTTATGTACGTAATTTTTCAAATAATTTTAATGCCTGTATTTTCCCATATCTTTCACCTTGTGGGATCATGCATCTTGCAAATTTGCACCAATGTCTATTTTTAATCATTGCATGAGGTGGACGAATAACGACTTCTCTTAGCAAGAGAAAAATAAACTCAAATAAAACCACAACCAGAATGGAATTACAAGATAAAAAAATATATATTAAAATTATCTATGTAATATCTTATTCAACACATTGCACACGAGTTTCGACAGTACTCGTGCTTGCTCAACTGTCCCATAAAGAAGAATGTTATTTTCAGAATGTTAAGACACGGATTAAACTCATAAATTCCTGCATATATGTGACGCAAAGCCGATTAGGAGAGTGCAATTTCAAGCGCTCTCAATATGTTGCACACTTTCAAGAGCTCAATTGTGTAGATTGTTTTTTTCCATTAGGGAAAAAACTCTTTACTTTTAGCACTAATTCTGATTTATGAGTAGAAAGTTCGCCCGCTAAATTGTCGAATAAATTTTGATTCTTTTTCAACTATATTTTGACTAGGCATAAATTGAACTAGCGTCGTTTACTATAAATGACCAGTATTTCAATTCCAATCATTTGAACTATATTTAAATCATGTTTCTTCAATCCTTAACAATTGCACTCAAATTTCTTAAATATGGTAACAAACCTAGACCTGGTATCTCGGGAAACTTTTAAAATATAGTAGAAAAATAATATGGTTTACTTTCACACCATGGTCGTAAAAGATTCTCGCCAGCATTACTAAACCAACGTGGCCACCGAGAATCCCCCTTCAAACTACCAAATGGACGTTGGGCAAATCGACGGTGCATATCTTAAGTTTGGCATTATGCGGAAATGCGCTTTCGTCGGTGGCTGATGCTGATAAAATACGGAGAACACAATTGCTCGAAATACAAATGTTATTTCAATTGTATTGATTTGACGAAAATTGTTCTGAATTGGACAAGTGCCGCTCGGGTCATGTCAATATAAGTGAAATAAATAATTCATTAGGTCGATAATCCCGACCGACCTAAACTGACCCCGAAGGTCGCACAATGCTATTCCGAGCCATTTACTGCAGAAACAACCGGACAGGGTATTTTTTTTCTTCACAAAACTATCTCCTTTTATCCAGCACCAAACCTATTTGCTCCAGCGGAGATGGAAAAGTCCAGCCTAAAGATAAGAGCTTCCGCATTGCCGTTGATTGCTGATCAAATTCTATACCTTGTCCGTCGCTAGAATAAGATGCTGCTGCCAGCTGTCGATGTTTTGTGTGCGAAGCAACAGTAGACTGTATCAGATCGGTGTTAAAGTAGGATTTCGAGACCGTTTCGGAATGAACCGCATCCACATTTGGAGCTGTTCGATTATCATTACACACGTTTTTTTGAAAACAATTGGTCACAAGTTTTTTTTTCAACCAATATAGTTGCAAAACCATCATACTTGAAAGCATTGCTTTTCGAAAATAAACTGCTGATAAAATGTATCATCTCAATAAATAGAGTAGTGTTGAGAGGAAACAGGAAATTCGTTAGTATCAAGCATGCTCATGTTGCTAAATATATAAAATGATAGTAAACCGGGTGATATTGATGGTAGAAATGAATTCATGCTTTGTAACTGTTGATTGCCAGTCAATTTATAAATGCTTTAGAAAACGGAATATTTTTCGAGGAATAAGTCAACGACCTCTACAGATGTATCTTTATGTGAATATAGTTTTGAGCGTTATATAGAATATAATTGATTCATGGCCAAAATCTTCCAAATTTTAACAGAATCAAACCTAAAATATCTGATGGTTTTTCGCTGATGAGAAGAGCAAAAGTAATTTTAAAAGGATTAGATAGATTCACCACATAATCTCTCTTTTACAGTACTTCGAATGCGAGTCCTCTGTATGCTAATGTATGCAAATTTACGCCATCGCAAACCCTTTCTATAGTTGTTCGAGGAACAATTCAGCTAACCAGAGCTTAATTACCCTGATCTAGGTTCAACATCTCGTTAAATTGATTACCACCTCACAATAAAACTTGTGATTGAGCAAGGTTCTAGAACAATATAGAGAGAAAAAAAGCAATTTGTTCAAAAATACGCCTATTTGCATCACACCTAAATGGCACTTTATTTTAAACATGCAATAAGGTTTGTCTATCGCTTTGTTGAATCAGCAAAGACTTGGTGGCATTTTATATCGGCTAATGCTTGACCAAATCAAACTCTGTTCGATTGGTTTGCACGATATTAAAACAACATATAGCTTTGTTTGTCATGGAAAGTTTTACGAAAAACACAAATATAAAAATTATTTCGATATTGAAAAAAAACTAGTCAACTGGATGGAATATGCAAAACAAAAGCAATTCTCTAGAATAATTGACAAACGTCTGCTATAGTATATTAGGGTAAGTAAATTATCAAACCAATCTCATGTATTTCATGTAACTATGTACGTTATTTTAATTTTAATGAAAAATAAATGTGTGAAGATGCAATGTTTCAGTATGATCACGATCATAATAAAATAAAACATAAATACTGCCAAAAATTTTCCAAACCATAGAAAAACGTTAAAGTTTTATTATTCAATTTTGTATCACCAGTAAAAATATTGCTGCTAAATTGACATCATTGGTTTGAAAAGAAAACATAAATTGATTGTATAATGCATGTAAATGAAATTATTAATAGAATTGATGCCATTTTGTTAGCAACCGTATGTTCTGCGAATTTGTGGCTGCATTCATGCAATACGAACATTTCAATGTCCTTTCAAATTTAATTCCTCCCTAGGTCCATCCGATTGCCAAGCAGGGCCAAGGTTTTGTCAGTACTCTGGCCCAAGAAACGGTTTCGAAAATTAACACCCCTGCTTTGCTCCGTGGATTGGGATCAAATTTTTGCTGCATTAGCTCGCGTGCCTGGTGCTACAATGTGCTCATAAATTTCATGGGCAATGGGCTTTTTGCCCTGCAGCATAACGCTCCCACAAGAGAATATTTTAAATTCATCGATTGCCCCTTGAAGTTAGTCATTTTGTCGTTTTGAAAAGGTTGAAAAGGTTCAAACAGAAGCGCCTACGGGCGTCTCGGACAATGCAATAACAATATTTTATTATTCATTTCATCATGGCATTCGCATCTTTTTCAAGAGACGAAATGTGGATTGTTAAATTTGCACACATTGGCTGACGTGTCAATCAATTAGAAGGCTTTTTTTTCTAACGATCCCTTCATAGCGTAGCTGTTGTTTGTTTCGTTTTGCTGAACTTTAAGGATTTGCAACAAATCACACGCCCTTCACAAAAGAACTATGCTCAAAAAATTACTCTAGAATCAACAGTTTGCGTCGCATGAAATATAGCATCTAAAAATCCAACACAATTTTTAATGCTTGATCGTAAAGCTCCAATAAGTATCCTCTTTTTGTTTAATTTTGCAAAGATACTGTGAAAATGTCTAGCTGACAAATGCTTGTGCTATTTGGAATAAGAGCTTCAAGGACACTTTCAAGATTATTCACAACCATGTAATGGTAACTTTTAAATGCCATTCTTTCTGCTGCATTGCTCTTTTGATAGACTTGCCGGTTGGACCTATGATTTTACAGCTATAAAATAGATGACCTCTGGGAATGTTCTTCCGGAAAGAGTTTAAAAGTCAGTGAAGTTTGTCGGAAATGCTTTTAAAACTGCTGTAGATTGTTTCCACACAAAAAAGGCTTCCATCCGTAGAGAGTTTGCTTAGATTTGTGTAATATTTCACTTCTAACACGAATTGAAATGAGTTATGGGGACATATTTGAAATTTATTGTTTTATTGCAATCGATCAGAAGCCGGGGGTTCCAACGGTATCTTGTGCCATCTTCTCGTGCTTCCGTCGCTGTTTCCCAAAAAAGTGAAGCTCACCGTTGGGAACGCAATGGCGTTTGCAAATGCTCCGTTGTTGAATATTCAAAATCTGATGCGCCTGCGGTGGGAATGTAAAATTTCCACATCAAACAAATATAATGCTACGCACCGCGTCGTCCAGATTACGACTTGTTGCACCGTAGCTAGAAAATTTTGAAATATTCCTCCTCCCTAGGCGCAGGCAAATCGTTTGCAAGAATTGATGTTGAATGCTACCCTACGAAATAATCGGGGAAGATGATACGCTGCAAATAGCAAAAAAAAATAAATAAAAAGTTCAGGGTTTTTGCTTACTGACATGAGGAAATATTTATCGACAATACGTCGAGGAATTTACAATGTCATACTTAATGGTTGATTATTGATCATTTGCACTGTCGGAATTCGAAACTTCGAAACGGCACTCGGAAGATATTACACAGCTTCATTATTACACGATGGGTGTGGAATTTTTCATTAAAAAAAGCCAAGATTTGCTGTACGCTGCATCGTTGAATTGCCTTTGCTTTGAACTAGTTCACCTTTCTGCAAACTAGTAGCGAGGAGCCGTATTCGATTTGAGTTCATTTCTCGTAAACCCATTGTTAGACATAGCGTTTTGCATGGAACCTTTGCCAATGCCCATAATAATGGCAAAGATGCAAAACACTCCATCTCATCGTTTGTCCATTCATTTGGAAGCTAGAATCGGCTCGTATCGAATTTTTGGGCCACATTCCTTAAGGCATGAATATTTACCAGCTCAAAAAGTTTTAAGGGCGCACATATTGCAAGGTCACAGCGTGAAATTGGATGCAAATCGACATGTCGGGATAATAAATGGTCAGTTTTATGTGTGCCATCGTCCTGCTCGCGACCGTTTGACGTTAATGCAACGGTATGTAACATACGGCAGGAGCATCTTGAACCCATGGCAGAACAAACCTAGAACGGAAGCTCCATTTATCACATAGGTTTATCTTAACACAGCGTGCAAAAATTTATTCACAACACGCAACAAATATATCGTCCGATATGTATTTTGACTTTTGCTTTCGGAGAAAACTCATCAATTATTTGCTGCTTTTCACCCTCGCCAGAGAAGAAAAAAAACGATTTTCTCAGCCACGGTTTTCGAGTTTAGTTCTCTCTCTCTCTTTCTTTCTTTCTCTCGGTTCGTTTCGTACCGCTTTTCCCACAACAATTGGCTTTTCCCGCCTTTCGCTCACTGCCAAAGTAAGCGGAATCTAGGACACACAAAATATGGGAAAACATTTATTGAACTTGTTTAGATTTTGTGATGATAGCCGCGTGTATGTTGCTGCTTCTGTTTCCGGGGTCGAGCCGGGTTATGTGCCGGCAAGCCATCTTCCCACAAGGTGTGCACCGTCTGTCTTTTACAGCACTTGACGCGGCCAACATATGGTACATTACGACATTAGAGTCACCATTATCAGTGTGGTTGCAAGCCCTGCGGACCTTCGGGAACAGAGGGGGGTTTGCGAGACTTTTGCTTTAAAATTCGATTTTGACCATAAATAAAACGGATCCCAGATTGTACCAATTAAATTTTAATCCGGCATATAGCATGAAGGGTTCGCCCTAGGATTCCCCCTTTTTTTGTGCGCGAAAACGTAATAATACATGCTCGTGTTGGTGTGTTCTTCGAGGGTTCGATAGTCAAGACTATATCGCGATTATTGGCAACGAATTGTACAAAAGCGTAGAACCAATATGGATTGCGAAACATTACAGCCGATGGATGTAGAAATTTTCAAGCTAGCGCCACTGCCAAACATAGTTTTTGCTCTCAACTTTAGTAAGTTATTTCAACAGTTTTGCAACTAGTACAAAACAATATGAAATGACATATTGTCGTATTTGTCCGTCGAATAGAGTACTGCATACAATTATTCGAACCAAAGTATTCCAAGCTCTTATAGAAACCCGAACAAATTGTAAAAATTGGCAAAAAACCATTAACATACATTACTGAATAATAAAATGAACTACTGTATAAGCTTCCCGGCGAATATAGTACCTCGTTGAAAAAACACAGATGAATAATTCACTGGTTGTTCTTGGTAATCGTTTGATGTTTTGTTTTTTTTTTACGCATTTTAGATTAGCTTCAACGCGACGCCGCGATAACAACGTGAACAGGTCGGGATATATTTCTCTTATTAATTTATAGCTCGCTCGAAAAAAAAAACACTACAGAGAGAAAAAAAAGTACCTTTTCTCGAGAACGTTTCTTGAACAATTTAAAAAGTCTCCATCATTTAGTCCAGTGCGACAGTTTGAAGCCTTGCAGGAGAGAATGTTTCCCTTGGTGAAAGGACAAATCATCATAAATTATTGGATTTGAACCCTCCGTATCGAGCACGTGCTTAAAAGTGAAAGAAACATCTAACGCTACGCCCTGCAAAGCAATCGCCTACTTTAATCTGTCCCCGCTTGGGAGGAAAACGCATAAAAGAAAGCAAAAAAAAAAAAAAGAAGGCCAGACAATGCTGGCAATGGAGACGCAAGTAAAAAGAAAAATTCCTCCATAATTTCACGCCTCTGCCTTACCAGCCGAGCGTTCTTCTGGCCAGCAGTCGTAACGGAAGAAGGGTGACACTGGGCTCCTTTTCGAGGGGCATATTGACATCGTAGTAAATTATGTATCATTCGTTCACACAAAATGACACTCTCGGTAACCGTAAATCATCTACGGCGCACAACCGATTCCCCTCGCACCGAATAGAGAGCGTAAGTCATTCCTTCAAGGGTGACCCTTGGTCGAACGCATCCGAGGGTTTTACCGACGTGTTTCTGCAAAGCAGGTTAATTACCGAGGGGCTGGACATCGAACCCTCACCATTGGTATTTATCTAGCGCCACAACGGAGGGATGCTGAAACGGAACGATTATGATGTACGAGGAACGTGTTGCTTACGCCCGGGTTACTTCCGGGGGGTTGATTTTTTTTATCAATATCGCGAAAAACTGATCTGTGAAATGTTTTAAAATAATAAAAAAAAAACACACACACACGTCCAACTATTAGACAGAGCAGAACGCTTATCGCGGTATAAGAAAATGACGTAAAAAGGAGAGTATGTCCACTATTATAAAATACTGCGTGGATCGCTTAGTGGCTGTATTTCTATGGTCGATTTAATCTTTCTCATCTCATAAACTCTCTTAAATTACATCCTTTTTCGATTGCAAATGTGTTGCGCTACTACCTGAACGGCCGAACACACCGAAGGTTGTTGTAGGTTTATGCGTTTTGCCGCTAGTATAGATTTTAAATTAAAGATAAACCAAACTTTTACCACACATCCGGTACCCGAATTGACTACTTTTGGTTTGGTGGTTTACTGGTTTGCTTCAGGTCAAGCAGCAATTTATTTTGGAAATCTAGATGTTCGAGGAAGTCTTCTTACAAACACGTAAAACACCTTACTTCATGTTATATCAAATCGTTATTGTTGTTTAATCCTGATATGGTTTTGCAGTCACAACGCATAGATCACTTGCTAATCTTCAAGTTTCCCGTAAATAAAATGTTGTTTCATTTGCAGGTAATATCATTAAAGCTATTATTATTCCTTTTTGGTATTATTTACTGATTACAAGCATCGTGCTTCCTTTAGTTTGTATTTAGCCACCAAATAAGTCCCACTACGTTTAGCAACATACGTGTACAATACCTTTTAATTTGGATGATAATTTCAATGCTATTCCAGATACTGGCGGGGGAACCAGATGGTTCTTGTGCGAGCAACCATTTGAAGCTTGTTGAACTCTATTTAAGTTTTTTAACGAACTAACTTTTTTTTTGCTTTTATGTCCGACTCAATTTTCTGCTGGAGTTCAACGTACATCACACGACCAGAGAAAAAGACCAGATCGGGTATTTCAAGAACTTATTTTATCACCGGTAGGTCACGGACTTAACACCGAAAAGTGCTGAGACGAATTATGCTGTAATGCTGACTGCCCACCGTCTAAGCTCGTAAAAATGGGACGCTATGCATTAACGTGCGAAAGGAAAATCCACCCAAACTGGAGAGGTCATGCGTTTTTCGAGCCTTCGTTCGCCTTCACTCCATATAAAGGCTGAATTCATTCTCCGGCGCAAGTGCCTTTGGCGGAAGAAGCAATAGTCATAACAATAAAACGGTGTCGGAATATAGGAAAGCAACAAGAAATAGATCTTATTCGAGCCTTTTTTTCCTCCCAACAGCGGCTGGTGCAGTCCAGTGCCATTTCGACCGTGCTGGGTAAACGAGAGAAGGGATCCCTTCCAATCGGGCGGTCGATTAGTCGGCACCCTTCGCAATTGAAGTTGGAAAAATCGAACCTTGAGATGACCACCGGTCACCAAACGGAAATAACTGTGGGATTAATAAAGGCTAAAGGAATATTCCCCGAGGTAAATAAAACAAACCATAAATGTTTATGTATGATATATAGAAATGGAACCTCACGGTAGTCGATCCGTAACGGCGTTGCTGGTCACTACACTTACCTGCACTAAGCTGAGCACTGAGCCGCATGGTGAAATTCCAATCTTAACAGGATCAAAACCGAATGCATATTTAAGATCAATTCAACCATGACTGTCGTTATGTTGTTTGAAAGAAAGTTTGATTCCTTCGACGCTAACGAAAATCGAATGAGAGTTTGCATCTTCTAGCTTCATGTCTTTTTTGTTTTTGTTCCCAACGTGGTTGAAGTGTTGCTTTAAAATCATGACGAAGATAATGGGAAAATACAATTTTCCCACAGAACATTTACTTTCATCTGTTCACGGTACACGGTCAGCTTAACTTCAACGTAGCGGTATACCCGCAAGGCAAGTTTAGGGGGAAAAAACTCCCCCAACATTCGTTGATTCGATTAACACCCCTTAGGCGTGGTGCAAAATATGCTACAAGTTGGTAACCCCTCCTCACTTTCGAGGCGCGTGATGTCTGGACTAAAGTAAAAAAGCAAAGCATTAGCATCATATTGTGGCCAGTCTAATCTACGGTTGAATGGAAATAACAATCATTTTAATTTAATCAATGTACTCGCTGCGAGAAATATGATTCTAGCAATTCTTTCTACGTTCGTTCGTTCGTTCGTGTAATCAGCAGGAATAGAACCATTTCTCGTGGTAGCATACGTATGAACGCAACTATTATGCGTCTACTTGTAGCCGATATTAAATCCATCGAACAGGAAACAAGCGAGCTACAAATTATGAAGCCTCCGATATTGATTTACAATAATTCCCATCGCTGATGTTAACTATTTTCGCTTGCGTCTAACCACTTTCTGCCAATACAACTGACGGAAAATTTTTGCAAAGTTCGTCCGCAAATTCAGAAACAAACCATTCTAAAAATGAAAATGTACAAACAAAAAAGGTACTACATAAAATAATCTTTCGGTTTACCTAAAGACCAATTAACAAGAATAGCAAACGATTCTTGCTGCTCAACTGGATAGTAAAGTTGCCAAACAATTAAATGCTTATTAAAATACAATACATATATTTCTTCGAGATTCAGTAATTCATTCATTTCTTGTTTCTTTCTCTCAACTAGCCTTTTTCAAATAATAAAGTTTTTAAGCGGTTTATATCAACACAAAAAATCGGTTTTAAATAATTTCAGAATACACACAATAATTATAAATTCAAATAACTCCCTCTAATTTAACGCCCCATGATACTAAAAAATATCTTTCATAGTTCTTAGATCTGTACAAACGCCAAATGATTATTCGGGAAACCGCGTTGAAAATACTACTAATATGGTAATCTAAACTTTGATTGGCTCGTTTTAATTAACATCATAATCTAAATTCGTTAATTTTTACTAACATCGTAATGTAAATTTTGATTGGCACGTTTTAAAATCGATGTTCGACTGCTACAAACGTATTCCAGAGGATTGCTAGCATCTCCTAGATGGCGCTTTAGCACTACAGGAGAAATTCGATGTTAATTTTAATCTAATTAAGTTCTGTATCTAACAATTTGGTTTGCGTCACGGGAAAATAACATCTATTTTATACCGAGCTAGAATTTTTCAAACTATTTTGAAACGGAGGTATTTACATGTCCTCAAGTTTACTATAACTTTTCATTGTTGGGAGCATTATTATATTAGATGGAAGTTGAAGGATAGAGTAGATGGTGAAAGAGTGACCATAGGGAAGGAAGCGAGGGAAAGAAATCGAAAAGTTTGGTGAGAGTTGATTCATCCTGTGATTAATACTGTGGTTATGAATATTATGAATAATATCTAGTTTCAACAACTAAGCTTGTGACTTCAAAAAAATGCCAGAAATATCATTACAAGTTGGGTACTGTTGTTGTAACAGTGTATCATAATTCGGTTTTCCCCCGACACTAAATTTTCCATTCTTGCTATCTAAATGTTATTTATTTTAACTATCACATGAGTAATTATTATAAGGATTTTAAACGATTTTTGGTAAGTACGTACAACATGTGTTGTTCTGCTTGACTTTAAATTTAATTCCTATTTTTATATCAATAATATTTTTCTACTGAATTGCTTTCATGAAATTTTTTAATTACTAAATTGGTGTTACTGATCATTTTCTTTATTCGTTGTTATTTTAAATTCATTTCTAACGTAAGCTAGAACTTATCACAAATGATTTTTGATTTTCCTTTTTTTTGTTCTTCAGCTTATATTTCAGATTGTTTAGCGACGTAATAGTATTGAGCTAACTATGTTCAGCACTGTATCGACTGCTAAATGTCACAACAAACAATATTATGTGGCTAAACGTCAACGGGAAGAAAGAATTGTTATTGTATGGTGCTCAAATTTTTAATACTTGTTATACAACTTCATGTAAACTAATGTTCAATGTTACTATCCACATTAACGATCAACACTTCAAGACGATTTGCAAATCGTATTAAGTTGAAATGCGATTTAAAGCATGCTGAGAAGGTAGCTTCTTTCCGTGTTTCCGGGCTTTTAAGCTCAACGAGCCAGCTGCCATATTCCACGTCTGGCGGATTAGACCGGTGGGATGAGGGGCTTCCATCTGAATTCGGCAACACTCCACCCAAAGATGCTCGTGTGGTCATTTGTGGTGGAGGTATTATGGGTGCTGCGGTAGCATATCAGCTTGCACAAAGAGGCTGGGGTCAACATACCGTTCTAATAGAAAGAGGTCGAATTGGCGAAGGAAATCCATGGCATTTCAGCGGTCTTTTGGGCGAACTAAAACCTACGCACTCACAAGTTTTGCTTGCTCAAACTTCGCTTGAATTAATTCGAGATCTACATGCAAAAGGTCTTCCGACGGGATGGAAACAAACAGGATCACTAAATCTAGCCCGCACACGCGATCGAATGACTATGTTTCGGCGCATGAAATCTCAAAGCGTGTAAGTAGCACTGAAAAAATCGCGCTGAAAAAAATAACAACTACTATAAAATAAAACTGCTATTGTTCTTAATTGCAGCGCTTGGAATGTCGAGTGTGAAATTGTTACGCCAGAAAAATGCAAAGAGCTTTGCCCCTTGATCGACATCTCTGATGTCGTTGGTGGATTATGGATTCCTAACGATGGTGTCGGAAATCCGAATGCTTTTTGCCACAGCTTGGTGCAAGAATCTTTAGAGAAAGGCGTAACTGTCGCAGAAAACTGTTCTGTAATGAGAATTATACAAAAGAATGGACGTGTCAATGCGGTTGAAACGACCAAAGGTACCGTGGAGTGCGTGTACTTTGTAAATTGTGCCGGATTCTGGGCCCGAAAGGTGGGACAAATGTCTGAACCGTACGTGAAAGTACCACTTCATGCCGCGGAACATTACTACCTGCATACGAAACCCATCCCCGGGCTTGGTGAAAGCTTTCCAGTCGTTCGAGATCTAGATGGACATATTTATTTACGTGAAAATGAGGGATGTTTGCTAGCAGGTGGATTCGAAGCAAAAGCAAAACCCGCATACGAAGATGGCGAAATTCCGGTTTCTACTGCGGAGAGAAAATTGCTTCCCGATTGGGATCATTTTCATCCACTTCTTGAAGAGGTTTTACGTCGCTGTCCAACGCTAAAGGATGTCGCTTTAGAACGGTTGTCCAATTGCCCAGAGGCGTTTTCACCGGATTGCAAATGGATCATCGGCGAAGCACCAGAAGTAAGGTGTAAGAAGTACACGCTAAAATGAGCAAGAAAATGAAAAGAGAATACTTTTTTAAAATAGATACAAAATTATCTGGTTGCGGCTGGAATGAAAACCGTTGGAATGTCTGCGGCCGGGGGTGTAGGGCGAGCGATAGCGGATATCATTACGCAAGGTACGTAAAGGAAGACGTCTGTAGGAGTTATCAATGCTCCAACTACGAACAAATAATTGGCCATTACCCCGCAATGAAGTGATTGGCCCGCAATCAATATCCGTTCCGTCACATCTCACCTGTTGTTATTAGGGGGCAAATATGACTCGAGCTTGCGCCGCTTTTGATAAGTTTCCTCAACTAACGGTTTTTGTATTAGATTTCGCGTGGTGTTTTTTTCGGGTGGCTTGATTCTTTTATAATCCTGTACGTAGTCACCCTGTGACGAATCACCCTGATCAGCGCGAGACATCTCACGTTTGCATCTTGCCTAAAATTGAAGACCAACGGCTGACGATAGCATGTGTTCCAATACTAATACCAAGTATCCGCTTATTCCTTGTTCTTTTTTGCCTACCTCACCACCATAACTAATGCTCATGCAAGCCAAAATACTTATACCATCACCCCCGATACATTGCCGTTAAGAAAAGATGCAGCATCTCATGATGTTGGCTTTAATTTTTGAAACCAACATTTTTGATCAATCACCTTAATTCTTTATCATTTTTTCTCGATAATTCAATAGAAGCGTTAGAATGCTAAACAAACACACGTTGATTTCAGGCTTAACTTTTGACTGAGCCTGCTTCGTATGCACTATCTGGATACGTGAAATCCATAATCAAGATAGTCCTAGCCGACGAGACAGACCCTGAATGACAAACAATTGTTGCGCCTCTTATGAAGCAGAAGAAGAAAAAGAATCTTCACAATGCGACACAACGACTACAGTACATATGCTGCATACTGAGCATAACTTCTTGTTTAATCTTTCTTTACTCATATTTTTCAATGAATATTTCCCACTTTTTAATGTTGGTGGTTACATGGTAGCCTCTCCATGTCTGAAAGGAAACCTTAAAATTCCTCCGCTCCTTGAAATTCATAAGAAGTAAAATATGTGCAACACTTCACCCAAATCAGAACAGGTTTAAAATTTTTACGATTTGTTTATGTTCTGTGGAGAAGAACCTCTGTTTAGAAATCCTCTCTCTTTGTTCTCTTTTCCAACCCCTTCTTCCTTGTCAACTGGTGTAGCTTAAACTTTGCCTTATCTAAAACAGATGAAACACACATTGCCTCCGGAATGCTACATTGGTTTGGTAGTAGTCCACCATTTCCATCGGGAACTGTTTTTGGCAGTGTGTACACATTTTTGTGTATAAATTACATTTATTCTACGACGTATCAGTAGTTCCTTTTAAAAGGAATAATATGGCAATTATGAAAACGATTGGAACAAGAAAAATCAAATTCAATGTTCGTCATGTTGTAATTGTCCTCACTTTATTTCTTTTCCAGGATATTCTACGGTGGATTTGCATGAGCTCGATATATCTCGATTCTTGGGATTACACAATAACAGGAAGTTTTTACGTGATCGCGTACGGGAAGTACCTGGCCTCCATTATGATCTTAGTTATCCTTTTCACGAATTTCGAACCGGACGGAACCTGCGAATGTCTCCAATTTTTCCGGCGCTCAAAGAGGCCGGGGCTGTGTTTAGTCAGGTAATGGGCTACGAACGCCCTGCTTGGTTTGATAAGAAAAATTCGTACGATGAAAAGGGTAGCCCAAAGTTTCGCATTGCTACGACGAATGGATTTGGAAAACCGCATTGGTTCGAACACGTGCAGAGCGAGTACGAGAATTGTCGCGAAAGAATTGGAATGAGTGATTACAGCACCTTTACCAAGATTGATCTGTGGTCAAAAGGCGGTGAAGTAGTGGATTTGCTACAATATCTTTGTTCGAATGACGTGAACCAACCGGTTGGGTCTATAATTCACACCGGCATGCACAACCGTCACGGTGGATATGAAAATGATTGCTCTTTAGCTCGATTATCAGAGAATCAGTAAGTATGAAATATGGTAGATCTTTAAATTGGGAGCATTGCACGTCTAAAAACAAGCTTAAGCATAAATAGCATTTTCCTTTACATATTGACAAAGCGTTTCATTAAGTACGATGGCAGTTATTGCTCAGCTATCATTTATATTTAAAAATCCTGATAAAAATTGCTCCAAATAGACGTAAATTTTGGCTATTAAAGAATGCGTGTGTATCAGAGCAAACAGATTAACCGAATATTCTATCATGTTTAAACCAGTTATATGATGATCGCACCGACGGTACAGCAGGCACGTTGCAAAGCATGGATCGAAAGGCATCTGCCTCCGGGAGGAAGAGTTAGTGTATCGGATGTTACATCGATGTACACTGCGATCTGCATCATGGGACCGTTTACTCGCATCATGCTTTCCGAGCTAACGGATACTGATCTATCACCAAAAAATTTCCCATTTTTCACCTGCAAGGTCAGTAATTCTGATTTTTTTTGCAGCAAATTTTATAGGTTATGTTGAAGCCACCCTTAACACATTTCACATGTCTTTTGAAAGTAGGAATTGGATGTCGGACTCGCAAATGGAATTCGAGCTTTGAATCTTACACACACCGGTGAGCTGGGCTACGTTCTGTATATACCGAATGAGTTTGCATTACACGTGTACACGAAGCTGATGGAGGCTGGTCAGAAGTATGGAATACGACATTGTGGCTACTATGCTATGCGAACTCTGCGAGTAGAAAAGTTTTTTGCATTTTGGGGTCAGGATTTGGACACGTTTACAACGCCACTAGAGTGTGGCCGTATGTGGCGTGTAAAGTTTGACGTAAGTTTTATTCTTCAATTGCTTTATCATAATAATGCTAGCTTTATTGTTTTATTGTCATGTTTTTTTTTCGTCTGTAGAAAGGAGTAGATTTCATTGGCAAAGATGCTCTGCTTCAGCAGCGAGAAAAGGGTGTGGAGCGGATGTACATACAGTTGCTCATTAATGATCATGATCCGGATCTAGATCTCTGGAGTTGGGGTGGTGAACCCATATATCGTGATGGGGTCTATTGTGGTCAAACTACAACGACAGCATATGGGTTCACTTTCAAAAAACAGGTACTAATCAAAGCTTTTTTTTAGAGCGGAATAGTGAAAGTTAACGAAAGCATTCTATTGCTTGATTCTTACAGATTTGTTTGGGCTTTGTGAAAAATTTACACCCAAGTGGACGGGCGCTTCCAGTAACGAATGACTATGTTTTGAGTGGAGATTACGAGGTGGAAATAGCCGGTATACGATACCCTGCAAAAGCCAATCTTCACTCTCCAAATTTGCCGACCAAGTATCCGGACCAAGAACGTGAAGCATACAAAGCCACACGTGATAAAACTGATGAATCGAATCTTTTGGCCTATCGACCAAACAAAGAATAGTTTCTTTTTTACTATGCGTGACGGCATATCCGTTAAATTTACGAACAATTAAACGGAAAATGCGTGGAATGTTGCATTTGTTAAGTCGAATTTTTAATGATGATTTGCATTGATCTTTATTGCTTGATTGTTGTTTTAATGTTTAAGCAAACATGTAAAATATATTTATGTGAATTGTATCGAATTTGTTCAACATTATTCTTGTGTAGAGAAAAGCGGACGAAAAATTCGAAAGATCTTTCATATTCGACTTAAGCGGGGTGTTCGTTAATTTATATAATAACGCAATAATCTCGAATATGAAATAAAATTCAAGTTACAGTTTACTGTATTACAATATTGCGAATTCTTACCGCACTTATTTTGAATGCCCTGATTTTAATCAAAAGCCTCCATCCTCACAAAAAAGCATCCCAATCCCGTGAAGATTACAGGTATGGTCTAGCGGGAATCCATCTGATCCGACTGCTACTATTCGGAACTTTCCAGGTGGCTTTTTCTCATGTTATCTACTGCTACGTTGTTAAAATTCGTCCACCGCTTGAGCAGGTGCTGTATGTGATTCAATTGTGGGAATTTGAACTTCGCGTGTTTCGAATCCTTTACCTCATCTGTGCAATACGAGGACGACGAGACTCTCCTCAACTGGTAGTACTCTCGGAAAAATCCACGTCCCCGAAAACAACTACGACAACATCTTCCCATGAGGCCGTCAGATTCATGTCCTGGCGTTTGGTAGCACCCAGCCCTTCTGCCATTGAACCGTCAAGGACACCAACCGATTCTTGCATTCGGACGAACGACGAGGGAATTGATCATCCTATTAATTGAAGGCGCATCGTTCATCTCAGCATCACTCGGTTTCCTATAACAGCAAGCTGATCGGTACGAGATCAGATCTTAATACCTCGAGGGTTTTATTAGTGATACGCTTAACGTGTGGTTTTCTTTTTGCTAGTCAACTATTTCTTAATTCATCGCTGTGTCCCAAGTCTCCTACATTATAAGTGAAAAAATGGGACTTATAAACGCTTTTGACTCTCATTCCGTATGGAATTAAGCTGTAATAACTTCTTATTCCTTCTTATTTAATTTCATTGCAAACTTCCTCCATTCTGTCCAAACATGCTGGGAGTGATCACGCTTGTAGTCGGTATGCAACTCGTTTCTATGACGAAAAGTGTATTTCTGAAACAATTTCTTACCAAAATCATTTAACAATGCAATATATCCAGACTTTTCTTGATACTGGATGTCATAGTAAGTTAAATTTTATTATTGCCAGGGGACACTGATATACGACGTATTGAAACAGTATCAGTTGGTACCGATGCACTCTTAGCACAGATAAGTGCACCATCAAAAGTTGCAGAAGTAAAGGGGTCCTGTATAAGCTGATTAGTTAGTTATTCGTAAGCCCTTGTTGTGGTGAACTTTTTTTTGCTGCATCGTTGAAAAGATCTTTGAATGGTGACTTTTGTCTATACGCTGCTAGTTTTGGACTACGTACAAAGTTTGTATGATACACTCTTCACATTGCCGTTTACTACTCGGAATAGTAAGCCTTTCGCTGAAGACATGTAAGTGCCATTATACCATTTTTCAGCCGATTCTCGTATACTAGGCCGCTCGAATTATCTTTAATACCATGCCCTCTAAGCTTCCTTCTAAGCGTGCCCGTTGGAGAATTTTTTCCATAAGCGCGTAAACTTTACGTGTCGGCATTTTCGGTTCTTCTACGAGACCTTGCAGGTATTGTTCCAACAGAAAAAAAAACTGTCTGCCAATGAAAACCCGCTGAACGTTCATTTTTCTCGTTACAGCTGATGAAAAATTAAGGGATTCTTTTGCTCAACCTATGAGTATTGGCTGAGCCGAGGTATAACCTTTGCGCAATATTTTTCATGCTTTAATACTGATAGCCGTTAGTATCCCTATCAGCTTTAGCTTCAGTCATCTTCTTATAAAGCTCTTATGTTGTATCAAGCCCATTCATCAAAAAGCGTATGGACGCTCTCGGTGTGTTTTCTTTGTTTGTTTTAGCTTTACAGCTACGAGTTCAGGATATTTTGGGCGACATATTGTGCTTTGCCAAGGAATTCAGCAATAACACTAACAGCTTCTAGTTCATTTTCTAGTGGATTCCGTAGCTGCTCGTTGAACTGATGATTTATCAATTCATCAAGTGCTAGAACAAACATCCACGCTTTCTATTGCGCTGTTTGATGGATGTTTTTTAAATGAGCTTAAAACAGTGCTTTATTTGTTGAATTGCCTAGTTCGGGCAGAAATTCACACGTTGCTCAAAACTGTTGCTTTGAGGGATCTGCATCAAAAATCCAACCAGCAAAATAAATTATAGTCCAAAGATCACCTTGTTTTCGAGCTAAAAATCACAAATTCCCAGCAATTATGCACATATCCACTGCGTGAAATAGTTGACGAATCGTTGATAGATTGAATAAACCAATTTAAACGCATTTTTTCAACGAAACATCCTTATTCATTGCTCTTATTTTAACATGAAGCTCATAGACATAGATTAATGACTGTGGAGAACACAGCTTTCATCTGGGCCATTGCTTGGTGTTGAGCATAGCTGGGCAAAAGCACTAGCATGACCGCTTTATTAAAATTAAATTATCTTTTCTGTATTGATTAACACCACAATACTGAAAAGCATGAGAGTTTTCGTCGTGATTGACGAGTCTATTATTAATTTATGATTTGTGTTTCCTACAATTTCTGCAATTACCTTTCATATAAAGAGAGCTGGCGTTAAGGCGTAACAGCAGTAACTTTACGCATTTGCCATGGAACGAAAACATTCTGTCCAGGGGAGTTTGAAGGCTTTCTCGTTAGTGTTTCGCGCAAATGTCCACTCGGATTGGGCTCACAAGTGGTGGACAGTAAACGCCATTCTGGTGGTTTCAGTGTTGCGGTATTTGTTCGGCCTGCAACCGGTTACTTTCATAGATTTGGGAGAACCATTCGATGGGTTTTCCATCCCATGTTGTATGTTACGGTGCATTAAAAAGCTTTCATTTTTAACAACATCTTATGCATGCGCAGCTTGCGGGATTATCCCGATGGTGGTCATACTATTGACGTCATGTGTCGGGTTAAGTACGTACTGGATGTATTGGACGGAAGAAATATTTTTAAAGATGCACATAGCCACTCCGAAACCACCTCATAATGTGGAGAGTGGTGCACCTGTGAGTAGTTTTATCTCGAAAGTATTTGTTTCCTACGCACTACCGGTTCTGGTTACCTTAAGTATTTATTATCATCGCTGGCAGATGAGGCCGATGATTCGGACTTTTAATTATGATTTTACCGCTCTCTACTGCAGTCACCGAAATAGGCAGAAAAGGTACACCAATGGGCTCCCGGCATCGGGTACATTGGGTCAATACATACGGTTAGCTACTAAGCAAATTTTCGAAGTGATAGCTTTAGGGGTTTTGTGTATCAATCTGAAAACGTATGAAGACATAGAACATAGCGATGGAGAGAATTTTCAAGTAGGCAAGTTAATTTCAACAATTGGGTTTATGCTTCCGGCCATCGTGTGCTTGCTTGTGTCGTTCGAAATGGGCATCAATTTTTCATTTATTGCTATCGCACTAAATGCTTTAAACTCATCCCTTGAAGCCTTCGCCAGTTCTTCCACCGCTCACGTATGCCAAACGGTCCAGTATATGCGTGGAAAAGTCCGAAGCAGAAACGAGACTGTGCCACGAACAGCAGATAGCAAGGGCGTTTATCTACGCCAACTAGTAATGCAATACGATAATCTTGGCCGTGTTGTAGCTGATATGGTGCAAGTTTACTCTCCAATTTTGCTCACAGTTATTGGCATGCATTTTGTGCGCTTTACTGTACAGGTAAGTAATAGATACACGTTTACGGTTATCCGGTTATTATCGGAACTGTTATCCTTGATTATATTTTTTGATTGATTAAAGAATCGATTCATTCAAAGTTAGCTCTTGAATTTTTATTATGCATCATTGACGAATTGAATTAATGCATCATTGATGAAGCACTTTTCATTAAATATATTGCAAAATAATGTGGCTCTGTTAATTATTAGTGGATCTAGAATAACATATAAGTAAGTAACTAAGTAGAATAACATAAAAATCGCACAATATGATTAAGTGTTTCGTAAAATTTTGATGATAAATGTAATCACTAAACAAAAATTTTTGAATGATGAATTACAAGCTTTATTATCCACTGATCTCAAATAACATTCTAGAGCCATATTTAGTCCGCCATTTAGGAATACACATGAAAAAGCTAACAAAAAATAGCTGATTTATAAATTAATAGTTTATTGAAGCTAGTGGTTTGTTATCGTTTGTCTGAGTAGAATTTTATTTCGCAACAAACAAATCCTATTCTAAATGCACCTAGCAACTTATCGTAACACAATTCGAACATGGGAAACATTTCACGATTTTCTATGTTTCGAAACATTTCGCGATCTATGTGTAAATTTTCTCAATTCAAAGACGTAATGCACATAACAAAACTATAAAATTTTAATTGCAATAAATTCTTATTATGTATTTTAGCTTTTCCTATGCTATCGGCATATGTCTCGCACATCAAGTGAGCTCGCGAACATCAACCAGCTTGGTCAAACGCTTGTGCTATTGCTGTCTTCCATCACTAGTGCAGTTCAAATTATTTTTCTTGTTGATACAGCAGCTGACTTTAGTCAGCAGGTACACCTAATAAGCATAATATATTGAAACTTGTTATTTAATCTATGATAATTCAGTAATTTAAACGATGTTAATTGTATGTTTTTTTTTCTTTTTTACATCTCTTTTAAGTTCGAAAACAACACGGTAGATCTAATAAGCAACATCAACAGAATCTTTTTGGACGAAAAGCTTTATATAAGAGAAAAGAAGGACATATATAAAAGTGTATGTTGAGGAGATCAATCTCTACAACTATATGATTATTACTTTATTCTTTCATATGGTTTGTTATAGCTAACGACATTGTCATTAATAATAAACAGAGTTCGAAGCGACTCTGATTTGTACGGATACTTTTATCTGGATCGAAGTCTGGTTATGACGGTAAGCTTTTTGCTCTTTATTGCCTTATTGAATTTTGAATAATATATTCACAAAGGAGTTTAATCATGACATTTTTCTTTACAGATTATAGCGTCTTCGTGTTCATATTTAATTGTGCTCATTCAAGTAATGTGAATCTATAATTAATCCCATGGCGTATAAAAACAGTCCAACATTTTATGGCAAGTAAAACCAAATCGTTCAAAAAGCATGTAAACAGCTAACAGATCATAAAAATCATAAAACAAACTGTTTATACTTTAAGCAGCAACATTTACTCTGCCTTAATTTTGTGCAGCGAATTAAACTCTCTACGTACTGGTATTAGAAAAATACCATACGACGTAGTGCGAGGAGTTCATATAGGCCTTTGCAAAGCTCATATAGGCCATCGTAAGTCCAAATTGATATCGAGTATTGGCGTTGATACATCCACCAAGGAAATTGATTGATTTATTGCCAGGCGACTATCAACCGCTAGATAATGGAAAATCATAGTCTGTATCTTTCCGAAAAACCCAACGAGCAGATTGCTAAAGCTTCATTCACTGAAATAAACCTTATTAGTTGGGTAACTAAGTCAACTAATTCCACCCATGGTGATTTTGAGACGAATCTGCAGCGGTCCTTCTTATCTGCGTCGGTGCGCTTATATTAACATGCGCAAAGCGAATGGACGTCGCTGAACCGAGGGAACTGTTGAATATTACGTTCAACAGAAACAACTATGGCTTTGTCTCACGTGGTGGTCACTCTAGAAATGGAGAATAAGCATCTATCATACATATGCCAGGATAGAAGTCTAAGGCATCTCTCAATTTCCATACAGGTAGAGAACAATTGGATTGTTAAAGATTAAAAATAATAATTAACACAAGTTTACTCATCAACCATCGCAGGTTGAGAAAAATTAGATTGCTAAGATTGAAAAATAGTAATTAACAGAAGCTTATACATTAAGCATGAATTTTCTACATACATGTATCATTCATACTGTGTTATCTCTAAGCATACAATGATTTAGTAATAAAACACTTGTAGGAACGAAACAATCATTAAAGTAGCGTCCCTTTAAGGATGTATTTTCATTTGAAGATCATTTGAAGTCTTACAATCGGCTATGGAATAAAATATTCTTATATTACTTATATTTCTTTTTACCTAGGGGTATCTTCTTACCTTTCTGTACCATTTAAATGAAGTAAAAAATGTCATTTAGCCATTGATATATATATATATATATATATATATATATATATATATATATATATATATATATATATATATATATATATATATATATATATATATATATATATATATATATATATATATATATATATATATATATATATATATATATATATATATATATATATATATATATATATATATATCTGATTTCCATCTATTTCGTATTTAATTCCAATAATCTTTTTGTAAAGTTATCACATTATCATAAGTTTTGCAAATAATTTCATGCGAAAAACTAAATCTTTCTAAACTAACTTAACTTTCTAAAATATATTTTTGAATCCATACGTGAATGCAAATGAAATATTGAACATTTGAGAAATAGTTCATCTTATCAAAAAGTATCTTATAAAATACTACATCTTACCGTTGTAGTTGCAGAAACATTAGAATAATATATCATCATTACATGAAACAAATCAGAGAGCTACTAAGAAAAAAAATGTTTTACAAAGACGCACAAGGCGCAATGTTTTCCGATGAAACGCAAGATAAAGTAATACATCACAATACGAACCAATTGCTTGACATATGATTAAAAAACTGAAAGGAAATAAAATGACTAAAAATCCTTTCGGATCGAGAACTAATTTAGGTTGTATCTTGGTCAGTATTGCATTGAGAACTAATTTGCTATATTTTGCTGTTAATATAAGTCTTAATTAATTCTCTGAATTATTCAATAAATTTTAATTTTTGGAAAATTGCAAAAAATTACTAAGACCCTGGTAAGTGCCTTGCCAGAATACTTGACGCTGAATTTTTTTAATTCAGTATCTGACTATTAATTTGTAAGCATATTTTTTCGGTATAAAGCACATGAGGTAGATGGTCTGCTTCATCCTTCCTCAAACTGTTTTAGGTCGCAAAGTAGACGTTGTATACACCGATTTCAACTACCAGACGCCCTTCAGTTGCCAAAACTGCGAAAACTGGGTATTGGAGGCTCACTACTGTCTTTTCATATACTTCTTACAGAACACATTAAGTAGTTTTAAGTATTAAATTAAGCACTTTATTTTCCGATCATGTTATTTGCCTATCAGGTGTACTATAGGTGTATGTTCTCTAATTATTCTTATTCTTTCAATACTTCTTAGCTTGTTCTTTCAATTGGTCGACACCTCGTCTATGTTGATGAAAGAAAAATTGTTCTAACCGTTTACATCTCTGCTGATCACTCTGAACTAAAAATGCATTTTTCACTTAGTATCCCGCTTTGTGCTTAAATTAATTGTATATTTTTTTTCCGGAAAAACGTCACGAAATATGTAAAGAAAAAAAAATGGGGGCAAAAGGAACGATCCCCAAGAATACAGAAAAATTACATTGTACTCTTGGCGCACAGTTGGCAAAACTGTTGAACAAAAGGATGTCACTTACTGGTAGATTAGAGATCAGATCTACAGGGCCCCAGACCAGATCGATGGCAATTCATGCCTTAGTTCAAGCAACCAGTATTCGAAAATCAACCGACAGCATCGTAATTCTAATCCGGTTGTGTTGTCATCGTCATCAAATCATCACCGTGAAACATATGACCAGCATTTCAAGATTTAGAGTTGATTTAGACGGCACTAGGGATGAAGCACTAGATGTTAGTTAATCCATGATCCATGAAAGGGATATTTTTATTGAAAAAGAGTACTTTTTTTTACTTAAGTAGAAGAATCATAGAACACATACAAAAAAAAAAATATATATATATATATATATATATATATATATATATATATATATATATATATATATATATATATATATATATATATATACATATATATATATATATATATATATATATATATACATATATATATATATATATATATATATATATATATATATATATATATATATATATATAATTATATAAATATATATATATATATATATATATATATATATATATATATATATATATATATATATATATATATATATATATATATATATATATATATATATATATATATATATAATTATATAAATATATATATATATATATATATATATATATATATATATATTATATATATATATATATATATATATATATATATATATATATATATATATATATATATATATATATATATATATATATATATATATATATATATATATATTAATAGGCACGTGGTAGCAACATTTACGTTATTAAATACCTTTACAGTCATGCCATGCATACCGCCCGATAATCATATTTGTGGCTGGGCTAAAAACGAGATTGGCATCGGAAAATTCTCGCGTGGAAAAAGATGAATACTCAGCTGTAAAGCAGCGCGCGCGTGGTTGATTATAACGATTTAGTACACACTAATACAGCAATTCTCACGTTTGACATGGTAGTCTCACTAAAACTGCTTAAAGATGTAGATCGCCTACAAAAGGCCCAACTTCTCAACACTGCTCGACAGATACAAGAGGAAAATCGAATCTGTTCGATGTTGGCAAGATTCATCAGCCTCCTTCTCTTCTTAACAACCATCACATATATGTGTATCGGTGCCAATGAGAATACGTGGTCGAATGTATAACTAAGAATGTACGCGTCAGCTGAGAATCTTGTCATAATACGAGTTGAACGGCAATAGCTCTCAGTTTTCGCCGTACTACAAGAGCGTTTGGTAGAGTTTATCTTCCGCTGTTTGATTTTTGTAAACTTTCATTAAATCTGTGCAGCTCTTCCTTAAACTCTAACGCGTAATGACGGCTAGTGGCTTTGCGTTTAAAATTTTTGTATGACATTGCGATTTCATAAACATATCTTATCTCTAGTGTAAGTCAAGGTTCAATCGATAGTTCCTTTACGCGATGGTTCATGTAGTTTACGTTCAAATCGTTGCAGATGCGTGTATATCAATCGAAACGAAAATAAGTTCTACCGGCATTGCGTGTCGTGGTGTAAGGACGCATTGAATGAAAACGCAATCTTTCCAAGTGATAAAAATAAACTGCTCCTTAAATTTTATACAAGATCATTATACTACTTTTGTATTCCATGCATCTCAAGATCGGTGAAATATGATCACTACTATACTCTGCATAGTTATGAGTTTATTACAATGCATGTATACCCCCCTTTTGTCGTAGAATGATGCAGCTCGACAGGTTTAAAAATAAACAAGTTTTTTTTAGTTAAGTCGACCAGTCATATTTGATCGATATCACTTCCTTCAGACCCTATTGTACGAAGCCAAAGCGAAATTGAAATAGTTTCAAAGAGCTGTGATCAGGCGGTATATGTAGAAGTAGATTTGTGTTGCTCAACGAGTGATATATATATATATATATATATATATATATATATATATATATATATATATATATATATATATATATATATATATATATATATATATATATATCTATATATCTTATTACCAGCATGTCAACAATGACGTTCAGTGCAACTCAACACGCTAGTACAATTATTCAAAAGTGTTAAAATTCTGGCCACAAACATTTTTCAGAGACAGTCATAAGTGAAATTAGTATCTCTTTTGTTGCAATTAAATCAATTGAATGATGCCTGCCATAAGCATTTCATGCGTGATCAAGACTAATGAGTGACTCTAGTCACAGATGTGGTGACTCTTCCTAAACAAAATGTTATAAAGGTTGAGAAAAAAGGGTAGTTTTTCAAACAACTAACAAAATGTCATCTAGACGCGCTGGGCCTCCGCCTATGCAGCAACAGCTGCAACCTCAGCTGTCTATTTCCTATGGTGAACCGGAGAAAAAGCAACGCAGCAAGTGTATGTCATTCGTGTGTTGCATGTGGAAAGTCTTTACATGTATTTTCTCACATGTAACGCTCGTGGCAACGGTTGTCGCGTACTGTTTTCTTGGAGCATTTACATTTGAACATTTAGAAGCAGAAAACGAGCGAAATGTAAGTACACTTATAATTGCTACTAATAATAATATTTATGTTTTTTTTAAAACGTTTATACCATTATAATAAATAGAAATAAGGCAGTTTCGAAAAACATGTACTAGCTAATGGGCATGACGAGAAATATTGAGATTCTAGTTTTGTCAAGAGATATTAATATCAAGAGATATTAATCGACAATATTTTCTTTTTTTTGCTCTTCCCTGCCCTTTTGTCGCTTTTCATAGAACTTCAAGACCTCTAACCAAGATCTTCTAGCCACTCCGCAATAATACACATTGCAATTGATTTGAAATTTGGCACGTACTCTTCTCCTTAGTTTATATAATAACAATTTTCAGTGTAGCATAAAACAGCTTCAGCCCCCACTCTGAATAATGAAAACAATGCTAAAAAATATAAATTGTTTAGAATTTGGCTAAAATGTCTCATCACTTCCTCTCACGTACTTAGACGAGCATCCCGACAAACTTTTTGTCTAGAATGTACAAAAACCATTCAAAAACACAAATAAATACCTTTGCTTTGCATTTTTATTCCTCTTAAAGAGTAATCACAGCACTCCGGGATGAAAAGACGTGACTATTACTGGATATGGAATCATACTAGTAATAGAAGTAGTTCTTTAAAATTGATTTGTTCATACAAATGTGACGATTACATTGATTCTGGTTTACATAATGTCTTAGCCTTAACACAATAGGAATGACATGTTTTGTACTTTGATAAATTATTGTTGTGAATTTTGGAATAAAGTACCTCGGGAAAAATTAAAAAAAGGAGAAGATTTTGTTATTTAATTTATCTAAACCTAACTAACTTAACTAACTTGAATAACCTTATTAATTTTGACTTAAAAAAATCTGTAATACACCTTTAGAAAAAAAGTATCAAGGGCATAAAAATACGCGCGTATAATTTCTAACGGACTATTAGTACATTTATCTCTGTATTTATTGAAGGTGGTTTTAGTGTGTTGTGCTATTAAGTGAATGTTAGACCTAATATGAATATCAGTCGTACTGTGCCATGGTGGTAGGTTTAAAATTCGCTTCAAACATCTGTTTTGGAATACTTGTAATTTTTTAACATGAACAGCAGCACAGTTTGCCCAGATTGGAGATTCATACAATAAGATTGGTCTAATTATGGATTTGTATAACAAAAGTTGATTCTGTATACTTAGCTTCGATTTCATATTATTGAAGCAATAGAGCGATCTTATTGCTTTTTCGGCATTAATTATTTTACTGTCGATATGTTTTTTGAAGGCAAGTCTTTTATTTAATGTGACCCCCAAATAATTCACTTGGTCGTACCATGTAATATTCGAGTTAGCTATTAAACTGTTAAACGAGTTAGCTATTAAATGAAAATTAAAACTCTGCTGTTTGTTAAAATGCGAATCTAAAATATGGGCTTTCACATATAAATGATAACAATGTTTGGCTCAAGTTACGTACGCAGTATACATTCATTCGTTCATTTTTTAGGTTTAGGTTGCGTTGAAAATGTGCAGTTTCAATAAGCATATAGAATTTCGCCTTAAAATAGTATAATTAGGCCTGGACATGTCAGAGAAAATGCAAAAATGCAGACATGTAATATAATAGAAAGAAATATAAGAATATATTTAAGATAGAGAGTAAAGATTATCAAGATGCCAGAGAGGGTATAATGAATGAGAACACAACATTGTGGCTTGTCAGCGAGTAGTAATGCAGGTGTTAATATTCGAAAAAGGGAAAATTGTTACGAAATACTGTAGGAGATAAAATAACAATGAAAAAGGAAAAACAATAGAGAACATAGTAAAATTTTTTGATATCTACTGAAAGATATTGGGTTCTCGGGAATGAAATGAGAAAGTATGATTGGAGGACCAAGTGCATATTCAAATGTTTTATATTACAACAGTAAAACGTTTTCCAAAATTCACATCGCCAAACTCCCGACAAAAGATTGAAAAAGTCATAATTGTTACGGTATAATCAAAAAGTATATGCTTCATTGTATGTACCTCAAAAAAATCTCTAAAAGAACATTGTCCCGGATGAAATCGGACATATCATCTAGTCTAGTATAATAATAACGCCCGTAATCATTGTCATTAAAAGCTGACTAAAGCATTAAACAGATGCTTTACAATGCCAACAGAGGTTTTGTAGTTTTTACAAATAACTTTACTTGTTGAAATTATCTCTTAAACCCCATCTTATGCGGGTCCATGGTGTTTTGAAGCATTCATATTTAACACATTCTTACATTTTCGCGCGGAAATGCCATATCAGTCATATACTACACTGTTGCTTACTATGTTATAACATTCAATTATTTCTCCCACTCTAAAAAACAAGGTTTAATGATTTCCTAGTCCTGTCATTTTCTAACTTCCCAGCCCTATTTTCTGTACAAATCCATCCTATTAAACTTCGTAGCTATGTCACATTTCCACGACTAGATTTTGTTTCACATCCGATCGTTCCTCGCCCATATACTGCCACTTTTCGCATACTTTTTCCGTGTTTTGAGTCGCTCGTTCTTTCCAATATCAATTCGCCTTTGTTTTTGTATCTTTTCTGAACAGCAAAACGTATAACATGCGCTATATACCATCATTTTATATCATTTCTCACACCATCATATTCACTATGACACTTTCTAGTGCTGTTCACAATCGCTGCCAAATTTTGAATGAATATTCGAAATATCGCTCTTACAGGTTTTGGCTATTTGTAGCGCAAGCAGACCGTTACTGCTTATGAATCCTTTTATTCCATTTTCTTTACCACAGCACTTTGTTCTGAATATAACAAAGCCAATAATTCAAATTCATTGATATTTGATATGCCAGCTAAATCAATTGTCTTTTCTATTTTGCTTCCATTCTATCCTTTTTTACAGATTTCTCTCTTCTTATCCTTTTATCATCTTCCCGAACAACATATCTACTACTTCTGCCACTGCAATCATCAATCATAGCACTTTGCCACAATAAAATGAAGGAACCTCCTGAATTCAAGCCGTAGTAGGACACACAACGACTTGATTTCAGATTTTCAAAGATTCTGTATCTCAAGAACCATCTTACTACTACTAATTCACTCATATCACCCGATGTAATCCGATAACTTCCGAAAACTATTACTTTATTTATATCCTATCTGCCGCTTATTTTAACTGGCCAAGGCCAGTCTTGGTAAGACATTCTTTGATTTGAGTCTTTTACGTAGCAATCAGTCCTGCGTACGAGGAAGGATCAATCGAGTTTTGAACCCGATATCATTGTGTGTTTGTTCTCCACGCTAACGTTTCGGCTATCGAGACCGCTACTACTTCTTACTTACTTACTTATTTGTAAGACGATACAACCACCTAACGGTCTTGCTCCAAGATAAGCCTGTTTCAATAGTTCCAGCTTCAGCCGTCACGTATGGATTGACTTGCAGGAGATGGTCCACGAGGTTTCCATGGCACTCTAAAGGACCAGGTTGAAGAGGAGACCGGCAGACCCATCGCCCTGGCGCAGACTCTTGATGCTAGCAAAAGGTCTTAAGAGTTAAATCTAATCCCTGATAGAGTTTTGTGTCCTTCCAGGGCGTCCGTTTTGAGCCGGGCCTGCATTTTTCCCTCATAACCTTTGGCACGGGGACGGTCGGTTCTGCAACGTATCACTAAGCCAACCAAATAGTGATCGAAATCGACGAGGTCGATCTGGCTGGAAGTGGCTCTATCTGGGGAGTCACCCAAGTGACTTTGTGGATGTCCCGACGCGCAAACTTGGTACTTCCCACAACCAGATTACTTGGGTCAATCTTTTGCCATTATCGTTACTGTGCTCATGCAGACTGTGGCTATCAATGTATTGGCGGTACATTGGTTAAATACCGACTTCTGCATTTAAACCTCTGAAGAAGATTTTAAGGTCATGCTTAGGGCACTTAGGGTCGATGGTTTTTGCGAGACAGCCGTAAAAGTGGTCGTTCCTCCTTGTCTTCGGTGAGAGGCGTGATCTTTTATGAGGCTAATGGTCTTCTTAAAATAAATTCTTAATCAATTCTTCATTTCCCTCGCATGCGCAGGATGCATACTCTATCATTTTTTGGCCTTGAAGTCGATGACCTCGGATTTCAGCCGCGAATCAACGGTAAAATCCGTTCCGAGCATATGGAGGAGGTCATGGCAACTGTAATATACGTTGTAGCGTTCTCTACCACACCTGTTTAGCACACCATTCGCTAGCCATCGTATCTCTTGTAATGTTACAACATCCATGTTCGGTGTAGCTAGGGCGTTATCTAGCGTTCACCACCATTCAAATCTACGTACTCCATCCTACACTATCTAACTTAGGTATCATTTCTTTTCCCAAACGCAACGTTGTTGTCCTGGAAGCAATCGTTTTGCAATCGTTTGATGAGGTTAAAAGACAATATCTGCTCAATGCTACATGTATGCTTGAGTACACATTGCTCTTGATAAATACCGAAAATCAATTCAATCGATTGTCATATGCGTATTTGAGCGATATTTTTGATATTCTGGAAAGGAAAATGCCCCCCACTGGTAGATATTGAAAAGCTCTTCAACTCAATGCTTCCCTCCACCTACCCCATTTGATGAACACCAGCATTGCTGAGGCTTCACCAGTTCGTGTATTATGCAAGAAGAAGCAATTGTGCTGAATTTCACTCAAATCAAACATCATTTGTATTTTTTGGTATCCCGTAAAGGGGACTTTCTTTTGTTTACAATAAGAAGGGGATTTATTGTCACTTTTAAAAGTGCGTAAAATGATCATCTTTGTTTGACAATTTTGTTTTATTTGGTTATACGAAAATTTTGATAAGTTTTTTTTTTCTCAACCGTCTTTTCAGGTTAAAAAAGGTATCAGTTCAATACGTGTCAATTTAACTGACGCGATATGGAAAATGACAAATGATAAACCTGTTTTACATCAGCAAAACTGGACTTCGACTGCCATAATGCACCTGCAGGTTAGCTGAGCGTTTCTTTTTCTTTTTTGTTTCAAAGCAAAAATAGCACCACACATAGAACATTCAAGCACTTTATTATTTTTCTTCGCCAGTCATTTGAGAAAGAAATACTTACTGCCATGAAAAAAGATGGATGGGATGGAAACGAAGACGTGGATCAAATCCAATGGACATTTTTTGGAGCTTTGTTTTATTCCATCATCGTCATAACCACAATCGGTAAGTAGCAATTGCACGGAAAGAGATTAACAATAAAAAAGTAACAAAAAATGTGCAGCAAAAATGCAAACGAACTTTCCGTCAAATTCCATGGTGGCACTTAGACCGATTTCTTCTCCACCTTTTTGTTTGCTTGTCGAGTTTGATCGAATTGAGGGCCGAATTGAGGGCCACCCGGGAACGCCCCGAACGGTTTTGGTCCTAGCACACCTGGACCGAATGGCTGAGGGTAGAAGCCTCCTGAATGATAGCCACCGGGTGAGAAGAATCCGCCCGGTTGCCCACCAAATGATGGATTTCCGAGACCTCCACCGTAGGGATATCCGGCTCCTCCTCCGGGATACAATCCAACACCATTGTACGGAAAGCGATTGTATGGACGTCCTATGATACCGGTTGGACCTCCAGGACCCACGAGAATTCCGCTACCAGCTGCTCCGTGACCTAGTCCTCCATATCCGCCTCCGAAATTATGGTTACCCGGATAATATCCTCCTCCCAGTGCGTTGATGCCATGGAATGGCGATAGACCTCCTGCACCCTGCAGACCGGGGTTTATCCCATACGGATTTGGTCCGAATTGACCGTTAGCAAATCCACCACCACCGAATTTTTGATTGAATCTGCACTAATTGCAATTGATTGAAGCAGCATATAGAATGGAAAACATATAACAAATAAGAATATTGATGCGAAAGACTGAGAAACTCCTGCTTACCCGAAATCATTTGACTGATTTCCCTCTCCAAATTCTCCAGAAAACTCGTCATTTTGTGGCCTCGAGAAAGCAGGGCGCTTTGTGGTAGTTTCCTTCACTTCGTATCTTCCTTGTCTGAAAATTTTTTGAATAAATTTTATTGTACCTCCGTTCGATAATAAGCTGGCATTCTTAATAAACATTATGCAATAGATGTGAAGCTGAACTTAATTTAATCCTACGCAGCAATTGTGAAAAACATCGTTTTCGTTCAATTCGCAATTCGAAGACCGCTAGGCCATTTCGAGCGTAAATTGCACAATAGTTTTTTTTTTACCATTTGGATGAACTTGATACTAAATTGACTCTAACACATCACTCGTTTTCGATTGGCTTTGTTTGTCAAAGCTATTTGGAAGCTAATTCATAAGTGAGTTCTACTTGAACAAGCAAGCATCGGATTATCCTTCAATGTAAGAGAAAACTTTTGTTGTATGTATTATTGCTCTGTTTTTTAGTAAGAGACGCAAACTCATAAAAACGAAACAAACAGAGCTAAACGTTGAGCTGTCGCAATAATTGTTCTATCCCAATTATTAAACGAAAAACAAAAACAGCAATCAAGTAAACACCTAGTTCGTTGGATAACCACTATCCGATTCAAGACGTTTCACGAAAATCATAATTTTCTATCGTAATGTGTATTATAGAAAAAAAAAGTAAAAACTGGCAGTTGAAAGAGCTATTATTAAAAAAAATGAAATTAATCGCTCGGCTCTGCATACTTTGTACAACGTAATTCAAAACGTTAGAAGGATACAATCTTTTACGAGTGAAGTGCAAAGTGAATGCGCTCTTTGATTTATGAACTATCAAATTCTTTTAAATAGCTGTTTTTTTCTTTCATTTTTTTTATTTTTCTCCCAAAATCTTCCATATCCAAAATATTTCATTGCATATGCGCATATTCACATCGATAAACATATACATATATATTTGTTTAAAATAAAGCCACTTACCGATCGGTCCGTTTAATATCAGGGCTGTGTGGCTTTGATGAAGAATCTTGAAATGCCAACAGATCGCTACGCACATTAAACCTGTCTGCATTGTTTTTGTTGTCTGTTTCAATGTTATTTCCTGCTGACCAACTCCAACGCTCTTGGGCTGTTACTGCACCAATGAAGATGAAGGAGAACACAAACACAAACAATACATCTAGCAGGCAAGAAACAGAATCGCAAATCATTAAAACACAAACGCTCTATTTTCACTCTTATTTGCACGTATTCTATTCGAATTTCGATTTTTTTAAATTTTTATGCCATTCGTAATGTATGTGTTGCATTACTTACATTGTGTCATGGCTTCAGCGTTTTCACAGCCTGTCTATTGAATCTACCGGCCACCTTTTATTAACTTCAATGATAAACCCGTACGTGTCGTTTTCTGCTACTCTGGCTACACAGCTAGAATAGAATTTCTTTTCATCAATACAACACTTTCTTTATTAACCGTTGACGGGTTTAAATTCATTGGAAACGTGTTCACTTCTTTTATGCGGCAGCATATAACTCACGGTGAATATTCTGTTTGAATCATGCAGCTAAAACTTAGTTTGTGGCATACTATCATTTGGATCGTCTCACACCTAGCGTGAAAGCACAGTCCGAGACTAATATTTATACTTTATTGCTAATTGTGATTTAAAACTCCATTTTGCAACGCATTCTTTACATACCATACAGCTGACCATATCGACAAGCATACATTGCTATTAACGAACGTGTTTTTGAATCGAAAACAACAAGCGATAGTGTTAGGCAGAGTAAATTGAGTGTATTTCTGTTCGTTGTTTAAATTAAAAAACCGTTTGATGATGAGTTTAAATAACCAACTTTACACAATTCATGCAGGGTATATAAGATTAAGCGGAGACCTTTTAAAAACTCTTTCCATCGATGTGAAAATGATGGTATCGAGTGATATTAATCCATGAAATTGAAAATTATTTCAAAATCTATAACTTCAATTATCGACTAACCGGAATTTTTTTTTCAACCGCTATTGGCTTAGTAATAAAAAAGCTTAAACGACCGTGAAATCGCTGAATAGTCGATTTCGACGATTTTACATTACCACATACGAAATAAAACCATTGCTTGCAGTTATTAGAGAACTTTTTTGAAGATTCAATCTAACTATTAGCAGTTTTTCACACTTTTGGTCACTAGGTAATTCGTCCATGGCAGCCGCACATTTTTTTAATAATTCATTTTTTCATCTTAGTTGTTTTATTTATACTAAAATTATTTGAAAATTGTTCAATCCGACAAATCATACAATAGTATACAATTTTCAACACATTTCATGATTCTTCATTCCAACCCAATACTGCATATTCACAATCACACACTCCAATTCATTCAAATACACTCTCTCTAGCCTTCGCTCTATCTCTCTCTCTCTCTCTTTCTCTCTCTGTTAGCCTCTTTTTCTTAAGCTCTGCATTTTAAATTTTACAGTGCTTACCTACCTACAGTACCTATGGCAAACGTTGTTATAGCACTACTAAACGAAAATTGTTAAATCTTTTCTACTCTTATACTCCAGCCAAACCAAACCCACACATTCGTGCAGTGATCTCGTATACTAATATCTGTGGAATCTGTGTGACTTTGTTTCTTTACACAATACCTCCCGGACTTTGAGGGTTACAAACGCCTTGTGCCATGCTTTACGCATTCTTTCATAGCTACGCTCATGTAAATTTGTGTAACCAATCGTTTCAATTTTGTTCGTAAGTCGAAACAAAAGATTTCCCACAACGCATTACTGTCATCCACGGATCAAGTGGCACGGGGAAAGGAAACCGTCACTGCGTGAATGAATGCTAAAAAAAAAACAAACCAAACAAAAAGAAGCCTTCCACCATCCAATCAAAGGCCAGCATCGTTCACGGGCGGCACTTGCTTTTTCCATCCCTTTTGTCAATCTGTGAAACTTCCCAGTCAACAAAGCTTTACTTGTGCACAGGATGTTACATAACCGGCGATGGAGAAGAAGCCGGCTGGACGCACCATCACCTAATGATTGTTGTATGAGAAGTTGTTGCACCTAACAAGAAAATTTGATTATTTTCTTACGCTTTTTTATGCCATAAAAAACAACAATCAAAGTTAACAAAAATATAAATAGTACATATCTTTTGGCATAATGTAACGTATAATATCGATAGTATATATTAATGATCGTTATCATATCATAATCACCAACTGATGTTACTACTGGCACAACGCCAAATATTACACTATTTAGAACTATACAAGTTAAGTTGAACCATCCAAAAGTAAATCCAAAAGAGCCATCCAAATGTAGGTTAAGGTCGCATGATCTCACCCGAAAACGATCGTACACCCACTCATGCCAGTCACCGAACAGAGCATGCAGGGATCGTCAATCCTGGTCGTCGAAAAGAATACACCACTCGATCGTCATCTTTTCTAGATCATTTATTGTAAAATATATCTTTGATAAAATCAATGTAAAAAAATCTATAGCTAATTGTTTAAAATCAGTTTAATTATTTTTTATTTTAATGTTGCATGTGAGAATAAATTGCATTGAAAAATTTGTGTTTTTTTTAATCTTGTTATAAAGAATAAATTATGATCAAATGCAAACAAGTAATTTCGTAGAAGTTTCTTGAAAAATGAGCTGTATTCTTTCAACATCAATACTATTGTTCCACATTCAACAAATATCTGCTTACCCCTGCTAAAAGTGTTGTCTAGTAGTTTACAATGACACACTGCTACTGAAGGTTGCTCCTCATAATGCTGCCATTCAAGCATTCGCAAATTGCTTTTCAATGTCGTTCGTCTGTTCTACAAAATCCTCCTGTAGTCTTTAGCAAGGTTATCGATAGAATACATTGTTTTTTTCATATTTTTCAAGATTTGTAAGATATTAAAACCCCATCCATTCCGATGTTCCTCAATACACAATATACATTAAATTTTTGGTATGTTCTCATACACTATAATTATTGTGCTCATTTAATTCCAAACAAACAACAACAATTAACATCATTTAATTCTAAGATAAAATAAACTCACATGAAACATGAGCATAAGCCCATCTTAGGAAAATGCACATAAATTCACTTGAATTAATGTTAAATATGATGTCACTTGATTTAATGATCATATTTTAGTTATTAAATCATCATTGATTTACACGTCAATTTTCCATACAAATATCTTAATTTATATTAAAAACTATTTACTCAACCCACTCAAAACACAATCTGAAGATGCACATGAAACACTCACGATTTCTAATTTATCTCAAGGTTTATCTGCACAATCAACATTAGGTTTACCAATATTCATATATTCTCATTTTATTACACCCATCATTCGATCGTTTCGATCATCATTTCGATTACCCCTTCTTGTCATCATGAATGTCCCGACTATCCGTTCCCATTATCCTTTGTATCATTTCATATGTATTTTTGTTTACTATACCGATTGCAATTGCATACATACTTGAGCAATCTACTACAAACAATGTTGTGTTATTTGTATCCAGGATTCTTATTCATACTATTTCTACGCAAAATACACGACCTTTACATCTCTATTCCATAAACTTCAACGCTCTTCCTATATAACCAAAGAACTCAGTCTATAAATTTAAATTGCTCGTTTTGTTTTCTGATTCTTTGATCCTTAAATACGCCTAGGTTCAGCCAGAGTTACTGCGCTGATGAAGATTTAAAGCGGGCAGGTAGATTTCATCGGTACAGTCATATGACATTATTTTTCTAGTTACCCCTTGTTTATACACTCAGACATCTTTCGGTATAGTATGCTTAGCTATAGTTGTCTGTTGAACTTGCGCTGTACTACTGTTATGCATATCTTCCTGATTCGGCCTTGGATGCATCGGCATTTGCGCGATATGCTTATCTTTCCTTCTCGTTGTACTTATCACATACTGCACCATATTGTATCGCTATTCTACCAAAAATAACCATTTTCCCGTTACCGTTTTATTTTTCAGAAAATCTGCTCAATAGTACCCTATTATTCCATTATGCCATAATAACACCTTTCGTAGCATACTTAACTTTTGGTCTAAATTATGCAAATGATTTATTACTTTGAATTATATAGTTTGTCTCCAATTAGGGTTTTAACTGCTTTATAATTAATATCATTGAATTATAAAGCAATAAACGCCCAGGGTGGTGGACAAATTATGAAAGTAAGTTTTTTATTATATTCAGTTTTTGAGTTGTTTCATTTATATTCAGATTTTAGCTGGATAAATTTCTTGCATGTCATACACATGTTCTAGTCTTATCAAGTTCTACTGCATGTAAATTGTATGCTTTATTTAATTTTTTCAACAATTTCGCCGGTTAAACACATAAAGGAATTGCTTACTTCTTAGTGCATGGTGTACCAACCTATTTTCATTATCATTTCTGTACACATGTAATCTATCGGTACACCAAAGTTCTGACGGTGCACTTGTTTTCTGGCGACTGGCATTGCATTCAACTGCACCAAGATGATTTTGGGACTACATTTAAGGTACTGATTTAAATCATTTGCAAAGTGATCGTAGAAACATTTTTGCTCTTGAATTTTTTCTTGCGTAAGGGTGTTAATGAGGTTGAAATTCGCCAAATTTGGGTGAATTCCACTCGGAATATATAATGACAGTTATGACAACTATTCTACACAATCTGTTTCAGCCATTGAATTGCTTGAAATTATAGTACTTTGTTAGTGTGGTTACTATGTTAACTATTTTCATAAAGGTCTGGGTCTAAATAGAGTGTAAATAAGCCCAAAATCAATTTCCGAGGGTAGAGCGAAGGGCTAGATACTGTAGCAGCACATAAACATTTTATGGTTAAATCAATATTCAATGATACAATCATTTATCAGATTTAAACATTATTTAGCCAGAATTCAGCCATCTTTTACGGCTCATATCCAGTAAGTACTATTTTCTTCCAGATCTCATTAAAAGTTTCTTACATGCAAAAAAAAACAAATTTAAAGAGTAAAACACTTTAAATTGTTAATCCTCTCTGATATATCCTTGCGATAGCAGAATGATTGCAGAGCTTAGGGCCGGAATCAAATGTATATTACACACACACACACACACACACACATATATATATATATATATATATATATATATATATATATATATATATATATATATATATATATTTCTCTTCATCAATACATCCTTGCATAACGAATGCAGAGCAAAGAGCCTTTTACCAAGTCACATATTACATTGTTGCATAGTTTCAAAGTATTTGGAATTAAATTTAATTAATTCAAATATTTATTTAAGAAATGTTTAACATTTTATGCCAAGGATGGAAGGTGTTTGACATCAAATGTATAATAAAATACATAAATTTTTCTTTACGTTATTGTGTGGTCCAATAGTAGGTGTTTTATTTCGGAATTTTCGTAACTCTCCTTTTTCCTCATGTTTACACGCGAAGTAGAAAATAATTATTGTTTACGGATTGAGAGAGCAAAGATTATTATGGCAACGAGGATTGCCTTTTTCTTTTTGTGTTTATGTAACATTGCTATCCGAGGCCGTAAAATTGATTGGGCTAAACGAAATGCATTGTTAAAAAAACACACCATCACAAAAATTATCATTTGAAATATCAATGAAGCATAAGTCTTAATTAGTACAATATCGTAACGCGAAGTTGAAAGCTAATTGGATTTTAAATAGTATATTCACACATTTGATTGTTGAAAATCCGCACATTGAAGATAATAATATCGTATCGTTATAAAACATCATTAAACGTTAAAAAGTACGATACTGATTATATAACTAAAACGATCGTTTAATGCTTTGTCAACAACGGTTCTAAAATTGCATTTCTACTATTTTATACAAACAGGATATGGTCACATAGCGCCAAAAACATACATGGGTAAAATTTCGACCATCTTTTACGCTATATTGGGTATTCCACTTATGCTGCTATGCCTTTCTAATATTGGTGATATTATGGCCAGTTCGTTCAGGTAAGCATAACATATGAGCTTCGATTCGAGCTAGAGACGATTTTATTTTCCTATGAACAGTGAAGAATAAGATCAACCTGTTTTTCTATTATTTTTGTGAACATGCTCTTGATGTCTTAAGTAGTTTAGTTTAGTTAGTAAGTTTTTTAATCAATCAGTTTAAAGCTGACTAGATAATACTCCAAAGTTATTAAACTTTTTCAACAAAACTCAGCGTAGAACACATTAGTTATTGTTAATATTAGCTCAGCGTAATTTAATTTCAGCGACATATTTGAGTTCGAGAACACCAAAAACTGTACGATCAATTTGCCATTTGTTCACCAGGTTTCTTTATTGGCGCGTGTGCTGCTATGTTTGTACACGGGAGCCTAAACGTTCCAATTCTAGGCGAGGACGAAGTAGCCGTGGCACAATAAGACAAGGGCAAGTAAATCATTCATTATCTTCATTCAAAATTATCATCATTTGTCATCAGTAGATCACAATTACCATTGTTGTCAATTTTTGTTTCGAAGTTTAGCTAACTTCATCATTTATTTTGATTCTTTAGAAGGAGTTCCACACGGTCCGGTCAAGGCCAAGCGGGCACAAACTTGAGACGTTCCGTACGAAATTCTCAACGTTCCGCCGATTCTGGATTTGATCCATACTTTGACCCTGGATTAGGTCATGCATATTCTGACACAGATTGTAGGTGAGATAGTAATAACAATTGTTACTTGTTGTATCAAATTTGGCAGGCAAAGGCTGAACCACTTAAGCTAACAAATATGTCATATAACATGGTTTGCTTATTATATACTATCTCATACAGATATAACGCTGCGATAGATGATGGATATTATCCGGATAATGACCGCGGTATGCGGCAACAGGGCAATATGCCACCACAGTCTAAGTATGACCCACAAAATAGCCCAGGCGGTGTGCGGCAGAAATCGCGTAGTACTGCAAATGCCGAGACATTCTTGAACGATGAGTATCTGCCAGGTTCTCAGCAACTGAAACGATCTCAACCATCACACTCTCGCCCCGAACCAATGGGCCTTGACCAATCGCAACGATCACTACAAAAGCCACGCGATCAATATCGCAAAATGCAAGGTTGGTCTATCATATATTTTTGCTATAAATTAAATCCAATTGTTTGTAAAAATCCACACAAATGTCACTCTAATAATTGGATAATGCCCGTAATTATCGTTCAACTGAACAACATATATCCTAGGAATGCGAGCACAATCATTAGACCGGCGCATGTTTCGACAAGACTCGCAGATGATCGATATGGAAGATGAATCACCATGCAAGACACCGATTCTCTGCAACAAGTACGCACTCGACGATGCGGATGACCAAGATGGAAGACCAACACGACCAAACCCTCGCAGCCAGTCTATGCCGCGACAGACGGGACGTTACGGGGACCGTTTGATGCCTGACCGGATGCCCTACTATACCGAGGACAACGAGATAGGGGAAAATATGCAAACCGTGCGCAAATCGGCTCCTCAAAGACGTCGAGAGCCACGACCCGGTAAATGAATGTTTCTCTTCCCAAATGTGTGGATGTTCTTTCGTGCACACTTTGGTAAACCTCTTGAAACCCCCGGACGATGATAAATTACTTTTTCATACGAACGACGTCTCGGAGATTCGATTTATTTGGTCAGAAAAAAAGGAAATTTAAATTTTTCGCTCATCACGTAGCATCAAACTAATTTTAAATTTAGTAAAAGAATATCTTATTGCGCAATATTTAGATTAAAATTGTTTTGAAGAGCTCAAAATATGCAAATATTTCTGTGTTCCATTCTGTAACGCTCTTTATACTGAAGTAGATCGATTATTTCGTCTCTTTATGTGCTTCTTGATTTGTTATTCTATTTTGTTTGTAAATCATTTGTTGGCCACAGTGAAACTCCACCAAACCAGTTTTGATTGTCGTGTAACATATCTCGTTTCGCTCGGTACCCCAGCTGTTGACCATCAGCCAATTCGATGTCATAGGAAACTTTAAGTAGAAAATCCAAAAATATCCAACGCAAAACATCAAAAGACGGAAAATCAAAGTGACTCCACGTGTGGGCCATAGCTTACCCGCTTAATTATATGTTTCTAATTAAATCTCTCCCCTTTTCCTTTTTCCTTTTCTTCCGCGATCGTAACTTCCGTCAACAGTGCCGGCGCCGTCGCCACGCATAATGTCACCGATGGGATTCGCCGTCCATCGCCAAGCACGTCATCTACAAAATGTGATCGATGATAACTCGCTCTACGATGACGAATGGGACATCCACAGCGGCGAGCTGCCACCATCGTCCATCGTACGGCCTGTGCCTATTTGGTTGTGCGTTTTTCTAGTGGTTAGTTACATCATTGCCGGAGCGTTTATGTTTTCTGAATGGGAAGATTGGAGTTTTCTGGATTCAGCATACTTTTGCTTCATCACCCTCACTACCATTGGTAAGTTTACCGGGATCTATATTTCTGGTGTCATACAGATTATTAAATATGGTTGTTTTTTCAATTTGTTATGGTTGTTTTTCATTGTAACACTTAATGAAATTAATTCGGTATAATTATTGAATATGTTCAATGATATATTTACTGTTTTGTTTTGTTTATTTTGTTGTAGTGACGGCCTGGCCGTAATTTTTTAAAATATAGTTTAATCATAACACATAATTCATTCCAAATTCTCAGTTCACACGTATAAATTCTACAATTCTACGATACTACTCTGTTAAAATCTCGAAAATTTCAATACTAGTCATAAGCATAAGCGCCATTATATCAAGCACAAAAATAATATACTCACTTCCAAATATCAATTTCTGATATTATTTGTAAACTAACATGATGCCATAAATCATTTTAGAAATATTTTAGTTTACACTAACTTTCAAAGGTTTTCTTTATCCCATTGCTTTAAATTCAACAGATAATATTTCTATTGCGCTTTGTTCGACTTACATTCAGTACCGTGTAAATTAAAATTTTAATGAAATGGGACATTGGATTGGTTTTTTTTAAAGAAAAGTTTCAAAATTTAAAGAACGTAATATGCATAATTGTATGACCTTTGTCATATTTAGTGTTCTCTCCGAATTTCAATATTTATTGTACACTTATTTTCCTCAAACTATTTGCAGGTTTTGGAGACTTTGTACCAGCCCAGGGCGTTAAAAACGATTCCGAAATTTCGATTGCCCTTTGTTCATTATACTTGCTATTTGGCATTGCTCTTTTGGCCATGAGTTTCAATCTGGTGCAGGAAGAAGTGATATCAAACGTCAAAAGCGTGGCCAGGCGACTAGGAATTTTGAAAGAAGAAGACATGGACGATTAACCGAAATAAAGTAAATGTAATCTTTTCTATTAGCATAAGTCACAAGTATATTTTTCCAGCAGTAAAAATATGGAGTGAACCTTTTTGTAACTTTTTCATTAACAAATACAATATTTAAAAAAATGATCATGATGCATTCTTGTGATAAAATTTTTCATCTAGGTGGTTTATCCTCTACTATTCGGATCAATATTTTAAAATAATCATCGTTGTTATGGAGCTATATTTTTTCAATCATTCTGTTATTTTTCTTCATTGTTATTATTATTTACAATTCTTAAAATTATCCTTTATATTTTTTTAGATTTGCTATTTATAAATTGAGTTATCGTTCATTTCTTTTTCTTCATCTCGCAATCTTTCCTCTCTTTCTTTTTTTCGCAATCAGTGTACTATGTATCGATCTACTTGATTTCAAATGATTTTGACCAATGCTAAAGCGATGCACTCATGAGGCAAAATGGAATACCTCCATGAACTACCGCGTTCCATGTTTGGGTGTTATTGGGATCCGACATCCTTAGAACACCAATGCTGCCTATTGTTTTGTGTTTTTTGAATGTGTAATTTAATGTAAACTTATCGTGTTTTATAGCCGATTTAGCTACCTTATTTACATTAAGGATTTATTCTCCATGTAACAAATAAAATGAAAACTATTAAATTAGCCGTTAAAATCCACGTCAAGTTTTTTCGTCCCTTCTTATTCCTTGTGAAGATGACTAAGGATTGATAGTAAACACACTAGCTCAAAACACTCACCTACAATAATCAACACCAAATGAAAAATGCTGTGCGTCCACTATATTTTATTGTTTTTTTTTTTTGTTATTTTAGCAGATATCTGAACGAAACGCATTTCTTATACGACTGCGGCGTTCGATGATTTGAAGAAGATTTCAGTACAATTAATACAATCTCTTTGAATACTGTGCTCAATTTTACATAATACAGAGAGTTTAAAGGAGCATTTCATGGGATAAATCTCATTGGATCAGCCGTCTGATAAAATCTTCTGGAATATCATAACGAGAAAACATTTTTGATATGAAATCACTACTTATTTTTTCTATCAGAACAAATTTTCAACATAGTTCTTTTACCTAAGCACTTTTACGAGACAGTTATGCATATACTACAATAAGTTGCAACAGATTTAAGAATGGACTTTGGAATGTTTGATCTTTCATTCATCGACCGTTACAAATTTTCTCATAACGTATCCCTTTTTCAATTTCGTCATCAGTTCATCCGTCCTCTGCCTTCATCAGCCACGCTCTGATTATATAATTTGCATTCCTTTCGTTACTAACGAAACGTAAAATACACGTATCGTGATATCGCTTTTGCCTTCACAGCTCTCCGCGCTGTCGATCGATTCCGATCGCAAACGAACTGTAGTTCCACCGTTGTCATCATCATCATCATCACCATCATTTTGTCGAAACGCTAGACAGCCAAAAGCATCAGCTTTCTCACGCGACCAATAATTTTCCAATAACAACAGCAGCAACATCCTCTTTAGCTAACATACCACGTTGCAGTACGTTTCACGTCGTTCGTCAGTCGCATTCAAAATCTGCTAGCATTGCTTTACTTCTCCAATGCCCAGGAAGTGTATACCAGGCTCGATATTTTTAGAATGTCTTCGTGCCGATGCTGTGCGTCTTGTGCACGTTTGGCGTGTTGGTATTTCAATAGGTGACATCGAATGTATGCCAAAAATGAAATCGACAACACACAACCGCAAAGGTGACACGTAAATACGGACACAATGGAGGATAATTCTGCATATAATAGTAATAAATGAACAAAATGTTCTTAAATAATCCCAATTCTGATCGGCCGGGTTTTGTATCTTAAGTGCTTCAACAATGACGGTCCACATGCTAGCCTTGAAAAATCTGTTTCAATGATCAAGCATGTCTTTAAATTGAAATTCTTCAGTATGTTTTATTACTTTTAAATGACTTTAAAATTAAGAATTAATTTAAAAGTAAGAAAATATACTTAATTATTCTGTCTTACTTTAGGTCTTAGTTTAATCAATTTTTCTTTACTACTAACATTTTTACTAACGCTCACCTTAGCTTGAACTTGAATTAGATACCGGAAGTGGTTATTAAAGTTCGTTTTTGTGACCATAATATTCAATTTATATCGAGCATTCTTACAGTAGGCTGAAAAATGGTTTCACGTCACGTAGCTCTGACCTGTTTTGAGTTATTGATTCACTATCATTTAAAATATCGTATTCCATGATCCTATACCCACTACGTACCATCTGCTAACCATCTAACCTCACCTATCATAGTAAGAACGTGTTCTCTGCTTGAGCATACTAGGCCGTTTTGAGGTGTCATAAATTTTTCTCAGACGACCTCAGATGACATCCGAAAACCTCACAATGACGAATTGTTATTTACGGAAAAGGCCAGATAATATTGCAGTGCTCGTTAGTGACACTCGCACGGAAATATGCTTCGCAAAAGGGAGCAACGGACTTCATCGTGTAGATTATCACGAAGACAACGCTTACCCGAGCACACTTTTGGCCGCTGTCCATGCGATTCGTTCATCACAAACTTTTTTGTGAACAAAAATACGATCGAAATTCTTCAAATTTCTCACACATTACATTATTGTTGTGCTGAATTGGTTTATTCGACAGATTTTAAGTTATTTAATAACATATGAGTTACATGTTTTACAGGCTATTGATAACATCGTCGTAATGCATAATGTCTGCAATATATTTTCTTCTATTTACTATGTAAATTATAACAATAGTATTCTCAAGCATGATGAAACCTTATTTTATCTACAACCTTTTTTTTTAATCAATTTTGAAAGCTAAAGTGTATGATTTTGCTATACACTACTCTGATTTGATTCATGAATTAAAATTTAAAGAGAATAGAATCACACTATACTGATTGACTTTTTTTACGAATATGATGAGAAAAGAACCATAAATGAACGAATTGATATGGCAATGTGTAGTGATGATAATGATACTTAAATTTTACTTTTGATTGATTTTGTAACTCGGGTTTAGCCAGACAATGTGTCGTATCCTTTCAGTGAGCAACTACTTTCAGTGACCGAGCGTAGGGCTCAACATTTTCAACATTTCCATTTTCCCAAATTCAAACATTTCGGAGCTTTTTAGCAATTATGTTATTATGTTTGTTGTTTTGTATTGTTTAGAAAATAGTTATTAATTCAAATGTTTATCAAGTTAATTCAATTTGAAAATAGGATAAATTTTCTTACATAAATTTAAAGGAATATTAATCTAAACCCCATACGACTGAACTAGACCTTAACTGTAAGATTGTCTACGCATGCGATCAACACCACTAACCATTACTGTATAAAACATTTATGCGAATACCAACTCATCGCTGCTGTCGTAACACTAAGGCCGTTTTGCTAGAATTATTCTTGTCGCAGCGAGAAGGCAGGAGATCAACAGAAGAGAAAAATATGTTCTATTTTCAAACCAGACAGCGTCAAACGTAAACACATAACGCAACACACAGATGCCGTGGTTTGGGAGTATCCGCTATTCTGCATACATATTTCCAATCGAAAGCAGTCTACTCGTGTCAAGGGTGAGAAAGAGAATATAGGGAGAGTGTCAGATCAAACTGCCACACTTAGTACACACACTAAAAATCATTCGAGCTATCTGCAAATTCGGCTGGCACAGATAAATGTTCGCATCACCAAGTATTTGCAACAAAGATGATCATTGAACATGACATGTTCTTTTATATTTGTTAGCTACGAAAAATGAGTCTCGAGTTTTAAGGCAAGATGACATTTATCAAACTAAAAGGAAGAGCCACTTGGTACAACCAATCTTGATTATGATCGTGTCATGTTTATTTTTGGCCGCTTTCGCATGATTCCATATCGTCTTCGTACTGAATCTCACATGCATGATCGTTTTTCCTTCGAGTATAGTAACAAAAATGCAAACAATCTTGTGCTTACTATATAGCAATGCAGCAAATATATTAACACAATAAGCAAGGCTAAGAATTAAATAACCACTATTTTTGATGAAAAATCCTCGCATCCGATCGGTTCCGCTGTGATCGCAAATGTGCATTGTAGACGCATGCTGAGAGTGAGCAAAGATCATGACCACTCACTCGGGGCAGCGAAATGTATTTTCACGTTTTCCTTAAATCTCTTGCACTCGAAAAACCAGGCCACCACTACTACTACTATTGGCTCAGTAGTTCGTTTGGCTAACAGTTCACACACTATCACACATCAGGGGAATGGAAAATTTCGATAGAAGAAAACTCTACAGTAATATAAATCTACCACGCCTGTAGTGGTTATACAAGTTAGTCCCAGTCTGGCACAGAATGCGCGTCCGGCAAGCTCGACTATGTTTTCAAAGACCAGTTTTACCGAATAAACCGCGCTGTTAAGATCTTGTCCTGACTGTTTTGAGCCACTCAGAATGTGCGTGAAGTATCTATTTGTGACCGGCTCGCTTCCGTTTCGTAAAATTCCGTTCATCGATTATATACTCGACAGTGCATTGCGTTGCATATAGTGAAAAGCTTTCTCTTCAAGTGATTATTCGAGCTATCGAATACATTGTTGAGATCGTTGTGATCGATCCAAAGCCATACTTGCATGGCGATCTATATAATCCGAATATAGGCCACCTGCATATCAGCTGCTAAAAAGCATGAGAACGCGAGTATCAAGTGCATCAAGTGTTGTTCAGTTATCCATGTTGACAGCTGCTTTAAATATCGTCCCGTGACGAGATGTTCTAGAGGTCAAAAGACGAGTATTGATCCGATTTTCATTGAATGCTCGTATCATCAAATAACAAATCGAGCGAAAGGCATTCATGAGATGGGTGCTGATAGCTATAAATATAAGCAAGACCACCTCATGTGCTACATAAATTGCTCGAGAAAAACATCGAGTCAGCTGCCGTTTGACTCTTAAATGAATGGAAATAGTGACAAAAAAGCGAATATGATACTTGAATCACCTACTCAAGGCGACTTGTTTCAATTTCTTAGTTCAAACGAGTTTAACGTATGTCATTTTGGTTGATCTACCGATTTACGAATTGCAGTATACGTTTGTTTGAAAACAAAATAAAATTTACAGCACCATAAAAGCATTAACATTTGAGCATTGAACTATTCAAGTTTGAAAAGTTATCTGATATGAAACGTTCGTAGTGATGAAATCAGTCGGTCGAAAAAAAAATGGAATCTCTAACTCTAATGTACAGTCTTTAACAGATATTTAGCTTATCGAATAAAGTAATATTTGCTAGTAATTATTTTAGGTAGTTATGATCCTGTGATAAATATTGAGCAAAAGCGAAATTCCAGTGCTGATACATACGTCTTACGCACGTCCTAGCATTAAGCAAATTTGCTAGACCACTCTTTCCACGGTACCGTCAATTCCCTTGGAGTTGAAAGCTTTGGGCTCATAATAAGCATCTTTCCAATCTTCATTCCCATCCGCAAAGTGGTGAACGTTGTTGCAGAAAAATGGAACGAAAACGTTCAATAAGGCGTCGTCAAAAGCCACCATTTGCTGAACGGGCAAAGGATCATTGCAGAAATTTCACGGCTTTCATGTTCAGTAATGTGGGAATTATCTTTCTTGTGGTATTGTACATGATTGCAGGTAAGCTAAAATAGATTTGTCTAGAATTCTATCAGCACATCCTATTCTATCAGCGTTTGCACTTTACTTATCATTGCTCAAACTGTTTTGATTATTTAAAAACTATTCATACTGGTACATCGTACTGATGTCAACACTTACCATTTTTTAATTATTAAATTTCCATGACCGTTCCTGTATTAGATTTAAATGCAATATTCTAAAAACTCAATTTGTGTAAGCACCTACCTTGATAAATTGTTTTATCTTTTTTACCAACGCTTCGCTATACAACTGTCAACGATACTGCGAAGGCAATCCTTTACTATTTCCAGCTCTATTTTCGAATAGTTTCAAAAGGTTTGAGTAATTAAATATATTTTTACATAATTCGGCTTTTAAAATTATTCAATTTATTATTTAATCTTTTTGTTTTATATTTTAACGAAATTCGTGATCTTTCAAACCGGGGACTCTAGAATTGTACATTTCATCCGTTTATGTTGTTTTATCAAAGCTAAACTTATCATACTAGCTTACATTCTACATTCGCGATATTATTTTAAAGCTGTTTTTTATTTTATTATTTCTATATTATTTTTTAGCTATGGTTGTAAAGTATTTCTTCATTATTTTCCTGATCAAACATGCTCTTAATTTTATATACTCTAAAATGTTCAAAAATATCTTGCCTCATTTTGTTTTATAATGTTTTATATATTCTTGTTATTCTATATTGAAAAAGTGGCGTCAAAACACAATAAATACATCCAATTTATCAAATTTAAATTGAAACATACTTTTATGTTTATTCATTAAAACACATATTACAACTGAACCTGCATAAGTTGACTCAGTTGCAAGGTAACCAGATTGCAAATAATAATGTACACTCCTCATGGCTATGTACATTATCGTCTGCAATCCAACGCTTAGCTGATGTTAAAGCAGCACGAAGTCTTTAAAAGAACTAAAGATCATCCAACGCGGAAGCTAGAATGTAGGCTCATCTATTATGTACATTCCAATTACAGGTGCGTTCATGTTCATCGCGATAGAGGGCAACGAAGCTCTGGAAAGGTTTGCTCAAATACCGTTTAAAAGAAACGAAACTGCTATGAGATTGTGGCAAATATCCTGTTGTGAAGTGAATGTGTTCAACAAAAGTACCTTCGAAGAGAAGTAAGTAATGTGGCTCCCTGCCCATGTTACGTTCTATTCTAGTTTATTCGCTCAGCATATTGCTCTTGGCTCTCAAATGTTACCGACACAGTCCAATAGAGTTGTTCAATGGCTTGAATGAGGATGATTGCATGCGGCAACAATTGTGCTAATGCTCCCAAGTGGTGAAACGTGCATTTCCACAACGAAATAAAGGCTCGACATATCCATCGGTTTGTTAGTGTTAGTAGTTACTATACGCTATGAGTAATGAAAAGCCGCACAGAACATTTCTCGAAGCAACAAGTTTTATGATAAACTTAAGATAAAATAAAATTATGCTAAAATTACGATGAATATCATGGCGAAAGTATTTCATAGTCTATTACTTCTACAGATATTAGCTTAATTTGTTTGGTTCGTTTCAGAGTAGGAAATGAAATACGCGCATATCAAGAGAAAATTGTGCTTTGGGCTCGACGAGGGTGGCAAGGCAGTGATATCACATTGGAAAGCGAGTCCCCCTGGAGTTTTTCTGGAGCATTTCTGTACTCGCTTACAGTTATAACCACGATAGGTAACAACAACAAAAATTTTCACACATTTGATTTTAATTTTTGCTCAATGATTATTACGTATTACGTACAGCTAGATCTAAAAAAAATATCTAATATCTAAAAAATGTATTTTTCTCTTTTAGGATATGGCAATATCGTGCCTCGTACTGAATGGGGGAAAATAGCCACAATTTTTTATACCATCATTGGAATGCCACTATTTCTGCTCTATCTTTCCAATATTGGTAAGACGAGAGTTCATTGACTTATTTATAACAAAATGAAAAATATTGCTCGCTTAAGTGACTTTAACGCAATGCTTAAAGTAAAACTGCGAAGACATAAACCACTAACAAAATGCCCGGAATAAATAAATGCCTAGCCAAACAGGCCTTTTCCTATCAGTCAATCAAACAAAATTACTGCCTAAGCAACTATTCTTAATTGAACTCTGATGATGCTAAGCCTTACGTGGCCTGCTTCTAAACTTTTAATACACTTTATGTATATTATGTACTATAACATAGTTTGTACTATAATAACGTAATAGTTTTAACGGTTATAGTTTGTAACTTTATCCTATTTAGTTATAAAAAATTATAGGTTGAATAATAATGCTTTGTTGCATGAGCTATGTTACGTGTATTGTATAAACGTTTATCGCAATGTCGATATGAAACGTACTGTTTTCCGTTAAGGTGATATTTTGGCAAAATCATTCAAATGGATCTATGCCAAATTTTGCCTATGCCGAGTGTGTCCAGGTGTAGCAAGGAGACGAGCAATGCGTGCGAGGCGAAGAGCACGAACGGAAGAGCGAGACTATTCGGTGAGTTTAGTTCTTCAGTTTAGTAGTAATCATAGTAGTTTCAACAATAGTATGTTTAAGACTAATTTTTGTGTCAAGTTGTAGTAGTATCATTCAAAATATTATTCAATTACTATAACCTGCCAATTTGTGCTACCAATTCATCCTTCTAATCGAAATGTTGTATGCAGATAGTGAATTTAAATTAACTCCTTTTACAATTTTTTCTTCCCTTCATGTTTTATTCCTGGTAAAATCATGATACAAATGCAAATCCAACAACGTTCATTTCCGGTCATGATCTTTGACACTGCGTAGTCGGAAATGGGTGATAATGGGTTTGACACTAATACGATTACCACCTCCAACGTCGATGACGAGATCGAAGAAGAAATCACTGCCGAAACGAACACCGTCACTGTTCCAATAACTATTTGTATTATGATAATGATAGGGTAAGTATTCAATACCAATTATTGACTCATTTGCTGCTGAGATAGAAGATTAAATATCCATTGAGTTAAACAAGCTGGAGGTTGACAGAAAAAAATAGCATTTTCTGAGAACAATTAAACTCAGACCAACTATCATTACAGATACATATTCTTTGGGGCTCGGCTTTTTGCTGATTGGGAAAACTGGGATATTCTCGATGGAAGTTATTTTTGCTTCATCTCCTTGAGTAGCATAGGCTTTGGAGACATTGTTCCTGGCGCATCGGTAAGATTCACAATTTTATGAAACAATTACAAAAAAATGATCGATAGAGATACAATTAAGCAATACAAAAATACAATGCTTATCCAAATCAGTATTTATTTCATTCATTTGTCTAAATAATATGTTACATACTGCATATCTTTATTCTTCTTCTTGTTTCAAATATTTTTCCAATCAATTTACAGTTACAAACCAAGGGAGACACAAAAATGGAAATCAGTTTTATACTGTGTGCCGTATATCTGTTACTTGGTATGGCTTTAATCGCGATGTGTTTCAATCTGATGCAGGTAATATTAAACTACGTGTTTTTACTTCTGTTGATTTTATAAAGAAACTTGTACAATGCGTTTTGATTTTATTTATCCTACAGGAACAAGTTATATATAAAATACGATCACTCAAGAAGTGCGTCAGAGGATGCTTTCGCTGTGCCAAGGCGGTACCGGTGCCGGTTGATGAAACTGAAAGCTAAGCATATCTTAGGATTCGCATTCAACTCCAGAAGCCACCAAAGACATACATTTAAATAATGAAGCAGCCCCATTTAAGACACATTTGACTAACGTTTGCTCATATCTCATTAATGAAATGATTTTTGCTAAGTACTCACATTATACATTCCAAAATCCTTGAAAACAAATTTAATAAATGTATCATTTATTACAAAATATCTTAGCAGACTGCTTCTATTTGTATTTTTGTAACTCTATTCGCTGTATGGTACACCAGAAACACCGACACACCGTATTAGCAACTGATGCCTTCATATATATTACAAAAAACTTATGTGACTGGTTCATTATTAATTGTGTCTTTGATCCAGTCTAAATAATAAGCAACACGTGTGTACAATCCAGGCAAATTTGAACCACACCCAAATCCTGTTGATATAATACCAACCAAATATACTGTGTTATCCAAATTCACTTGAAGGGGTCCACCGGAGTCACCCTGACATGCATCGATATATTCCGTAACATTATCAACCATCGAACCAAGAGCACAGTACATATCTTCTGTTATGCCGTTCTTCAATCTGATGCTTGATATTGCTTTGCTATAATTATCTCTGCATACCGAATACGGCACAGTGCGTACAGTCGCATACATCAATTGGGGTGAGTCGAAACGACCTAGAAAGGATTGAAAAATCTCTGCATTATACATGTGAAAAAGCAAATCTGTTAGATTGGTGTTGCTGGTACGTGTTTTAATTTTGTTATTAAGCCGAAAAAAATCATCTTAAATAATCAATAAGATTTTCTTGTTTTGAGAGTGAGACTCTTGTTTTGAGAGTGCATAAATGAACTTTGAGACATGTTAACGAAGGGTTCAATGGTTGAATCATCTGCTCTTGGTGAGCAAGCCCGGTCACTCGTTAATTTTATTTTTTGTTACCGAATTTTGAACAGCATTACAGCTATTCAGGCTTCTTCTGGTCTGAAAAATATATTTGATCTAAGGTATTTACTTTCTGTTGCGCCCCAACCGGCAATAGTTAAATTTTCGGCTTCGGGTAAATCAAGTTTTCTATCATACGGACAAAGTGGCAGCACTCGACTATTGAACTTCATTGCATGAAGAAGCTGCACTATTGCGATGTCGTGATATTTGATTGCTTTTTTGTAATTTTGATGCGAGGTAAAATACTGTAAAATGAGTTAAAACACCATTAGCATTATTATTCTGTTTAATATTGGATTGAAAAATAATAACAAACCATTACCTTCACGCCGATTTGTTGCACACATTCGGAGGATTGATGACAATCTAGCCCCGTGATATTTACAGGATCACAATGAGCAGCAGTAAGCAGAAATTTATCCGATATGATATTTCCACTACACGTCCATTGAACCGTCCCATCATCGTAGCGCAACCCTAATCTGGCAATATGAGGAAACATTCCGAGCTCTGCTTCCGTGCCATGGTAAATTTGGAAATTTTTACTATTTTCACAAAAATCCAAAAACGATTGGCAACATACTACTTTATAAAACGCATTATCTTGACAAACGGGAGTATGATCCTGATACGGTATGGAATGTAGAAAAGCTTTGTCACAGGAGTCTATATTCATACATTTTCCACCAGTAACTTTCGGAGTATTACAATTGTCTCCTTCCGCTATTTTTATATTCCAATTTCTATGCACTACACTGGAACTACTATTGATGCCTACTAAAAATATCAATAACAATTGAGTTACTAGAAATATCCGTAAATCATCCGTCGCCATCCCTGCCGCTTATAGAAGTAACTGCGTATAGATGCACCTCTTCGCTCGACTCGTACAAGTAATTGAAGTTCATTGATAACCCCCGGTCATTGTGTATAATCAACATTTAACTATGGTTGCTTTTTGAATGAAACGTCAAAATTGTTATTCACATAAATAATACTTCACACAGCCGACGAACAGAACGTATATGTATGTAATTAGCATAGTATCTACCGAAATAAAACTACGGAATGGAAACATTTTCTGTTGATCATAAAAACAGATCCGCTGGCGGAAAATATTGAAGTTAATTTAAATATTATGCACATTACCAATCGATGTAGCTGGTTCATTTCCAATTTTTTTATTATGTCCTTCAATTTTAGGGTAATGCCCTTTCAAACAATTCTAATCATTATGGCTCTATGTTGTAATAATTGATTACACCCATTTGGGTGCGTTAACCTAACACAGCTGTTTGCTCATCAGCATAAAATCATATAATTTGAAATTTATGATAATGAGAATTACAATTATATTATTTCGTTGACCGACACCTTTGTTTTAAAACTAACTGTACACATGGCGATATCAAGTAATTATAGCGCTCGCAAGAGCCTTGCATGCAACTACCCACAATGTTATAGAATAGCCTTACATTTACTGAGAAAATTTATTTAAATTGAAGCGCGATAAGAAAAAAGAGTTTTAATAGCATTCCATGTGTTATTTCATCCCTTGGTAAATAAATGGTATTATTTATATAAATCCAGCATTCCTCAATCAATTACATGCAAGATCGCATTTCTATGCTACATATGATTTTAACTTGACAAACAAGAATAAGATTAAATAAAAAAATGTAAGAAAAAGGGGAATATGAATCAGCTTTCGTGTAGCTTTACAATAATATAATGACTAACAAGACTGTTCCATCATTTGGCCTACAAACGACATGTGTTGGTGACAATTTTTACTTTTAACTATAATCACTTTTTACAAAGCTCCAGTTTTATGCTTACCACTAGCTGATTCACCCGATTTCATCCTGGTCGATGACATTACAACCATGACTTTCTCGTACATTCTGAACAATTATTTAGAAAACAACATACCATTAAAACATTTTGATTCCTTCATGAAATTGTTAATATGCGTTCTCTCCACTATTGGAACTCTTTTATCTTACATTGTTGTTATGTAAACTACCACATTTTTATTGATTGGTCCTTCACCAATGTTTAACCACCATACCTTCCCATACCCGTATAATTTTATCTATCTCTCTATTTCTCTCTCTTCTCTCTCTATCTATCTCTCTTACTCATTTTATCAGGGATTTACGACGAAATCCGTACAGAGATTATTGTTGCGATCATGGCAATTGTTCATTAGTTAGCTAGCTAAGTTTATTTACAAATTTTGTACATTTCCGTTTTTACAATTGTAATGTAGTAGTAATGGATTCGACTAAGTCATTTTTCCTCATTGAACAAATTACAGTTATTCTTGCTATTGTGGCCGGTGAAACATGTATGATCGTGATTCATCATCGAGAATTTGGATAAGATGTAACTGGAATTTGAAAAACCTTCGTCGTAAAGCGTAATAAACCTGATATCTTAGTGTATATTACAAATCTACTATAATCTATGAACTAAGAATGTGACAAAACTTAGAAAAACTTACAAATAGGGAACTATTTGAATATATTTGAATTAGACTATAAATTTTCTCCCACATTATTTTATATTTCTACAGGATCTGTTGAATTCTGGGTATTTTACATTCTACATGTAATCCATTGGTACTGTACCAAGAAGGGGCCCATAGCAATGTTTTTACAAATTTGTTTTGAGTTCTTTATAATTTTAGCACGAGGGATTTGGCACAGCGATTCCAAGCAGGAAAAGCGTTTATAATAACGGGTTTCACTAGTGCTTTGAATATTATTAATTTGTTTTTTTTTTTAATCAGCATCGATTTTCCATTTCACAGCGAATAGAGAATTTTGTTTAATTTTTCAAATTCTATAATAAAGTTACCAATATGTGCTTAGCAGGTTATCCTTTTTTCAAAGAATAAACCCAGATATTTAATCGAGTTTTCCGAAGGAATGTTGTTGTTTTTCATAGTAAAACTTCTGCGAGATAGTTTTCAAGTGTTAGTTCGACTTGAGAAGAAAATTGCTTCAGATTTAGAGCCATTTAGTTTTAGCTTCCAATATTTACGGTATTTGGAGTATTGCTTTAAGATTGTATATAAACTATTAACTATTGAATTAGAATTTCTAGACGAGGATGAGAAGGCAATATCGTATGCATAAAGGAATTATTCGCAATTGCGCATAGATGGAATGTCAGATGTATATATGTTGAATAATAATGCAGGCAAGCCATTGTCCTGTGGTACACCTGCCGCAGGGGAATGTGGATCCAACGTGTGGTTTGAAATGTGAATTTGATTTACCCGATTTGAAATAAAAGACTTTACAATATTGATTAGATAGGCTGGGAAGCTTAATTTGATGAGCTTGTAAATTAATCCTTGGTACCATATGAAGTCAAAATCCTATTTCAGTGTCCAGTAGTACTAAACCATTTTTTGTTTTATCAATCTTGTGAAAATTTTTTTATTAATCTATGCTGTTGGTGAGTAGAGGAGAGCGAAAAACGGAAACCAAGTTGATTGTTAGAAATTATTTTATTACTTGAGGTGTGCAACGCTAGCCTGAATTCTATTATTTTTTCAAATATATTACCAAGACAGCTAGGTAAACTTATGGACGTGTAGTTTTTATGTGGCGAATGATCCTTTGCAGATTCAGGGATTGCAACAACTTTAATTTATTTGCATGTATTCAGAAAATAACCAAGTCTTATAAATTCATTCGTAATAGTGTTTAGATAGATGATAACTTCGATTGGTAATCTCTTGATAGAAGTATTATTAACTATATCTGATCCCGTGGATTTGTTAGATTTACTTCGATTTAAATCTTTTATTATGTTATTCGGTTTAAAAAATTTGGAAATCGTAAATATTGTCCTTTTGGCTGGTGATGGAAAACTGTTGAATGGTTGGTTTGGTGATCCGATCCGATTTGGTGCTCGAGTAGGCTAGTACGATCAATTGTTACGATATGAGCCAATATGAATATTTCTCTGAAAGCTTCACATTTTTGTTGCAAGTAATTAGAGATTGGATGTTGACTTGAAGCATAGGGATAGATTTCTGATAATTTTTAATTATTTGAATAAAATCCAAATTTTAGTTTTATTATGTCGTTCTTTGTTCCGAGCATGAAGTTTTGAAGACCATGTTCCATTGCGAAAAACTGATAATTTTTGTTCAATTAGTTTTTTCCACAAATAGTGTTTTTTACATTATGGCTAGGTTTTTGCCTTTGTCATCTTTTCTTGTAAGCATTTCTATTTATTTATCAGGGCTGGAATGTCTGGGGGAATTAAGAAGCTTTTTTAACCAGGAAAACTAATCAGTAATTTTCTAGTTATCGCCCGCCACATATAGCATATTTTTGATGCAGTATGAAAACATTCAACACATTTTTGCTGCGCAAAGACAAAACGCTCCTCATTTTATGGGCTCCTCTATTTTTCTTGCACACATACCGAACCAAAATTCCTTCTGAGCATCTTCCTCTTGAACATGTAGAGTGTCGGCCGTTATAGCCAACCTCCATGTCTCAGCGGCATATGAGAGTACTGGAACATTTTAATGTTATTTATAGCTCCAGCTTCAATCATCGCAACAGGTAGTTTGGATTGAGAAGAATCGTTAGGGTGTAGTGTAATCGGTTGAATGCCAGCTTCTTTTGCGCGTAATTAGCTCTTAAGCTTTGGCCCTAGCTCAACCAAAATATTTGGTTGCGCAGCTCAATGTTCATTTTAGAAAAATTTATGGCAATTCATTGTTAGAGGACCTTGACGGTGTTCTCGAAACATCGATGTTACTTATGTGAACCCCAAACCAATGATATCTATGTCTTCATCGTATGCGAGGATCTTTATTGACTTGTAGAAGATGGTCTACGAGTATGCCACTTCTGAATTTCAGATGGTCCTGTTTAGCACCAGATTGAAAAGGAGACAAGCAAACCCATCGCCCTAGCACAGACCCTTGGTGGTAGCTAAAAGCCTTGAGAGTTTTCCATCCACCATCACCTGGCATGCGCCGTTGGTCATGTTCATTTTTACAAGCTCGTTTTTGAAAGAGCTCCTTACGTCGTAAAGTTTTACCCTGGCTATGCTGTCATATGCGACTTTAAAATCTATGAAGAGATAGTATGCATGGGAAAAATGTGGTGAGCAGTTGATTTTCCGTTTCGTAAACCTCTGTGATAGTTTCCAGCTACTTCTTCTACGAATGGAACAAGCCTTTTTTGCAAGACCAGGGAGAAGATCATAGAGACAGTTTTTAACACCATAATACTCCTGTATTTGCTGCACTGTAGCCTGCCTTCCTTCTTGTATAGGGGGTAGATGATGCCGAAATTCCAATCATAGGGCATTGATTCGCAACCTCAATGCTATAGATCATCATGATGTTTATTTCTTCTAAAAAAGTCCAGTTCAATTACACCAATCGTGTAACCTCGGCTATCTGGTATGGAAAAAAATCGATTGCACATGGAGAAGTTTAAGCGAAACAACGAATAATTAAAGCATGTCTTCAAAATAAGGTGAATGATCTTTTCATCCAAGATAATAAAAAATGCTCGGCAGTAATAATAGTAGTACACTATGCGTCTAAGACGCTGGACGAAGCGTTAGCGTGCGTTAAGTGAAGGAAGAGGAGCATTTATTGGCGTTATGATCCCATTCACTTTAACGAAAGGTGTAAAAACCGTTTGTTTGTATAAATAGTACTGTTTCTCAAAATGACGGTTTTGAGTTTTAAAATGTTGGAGTTTTCTTTTGAATGTAAAAAATAAGTATTTTTCTGAAAACGTATTGATCGGAAAAGGAAAATGCGAATAACTGCACTCCAGCAACTAGACACGAGCTATACAAACATTTGTACTCCGCAGAACTGACGTACCCCTCTGAAATATGGACTTTTCCCAAAGCTAACGAAACTCTCATAGCTGCGTTCGAGATGCTCAGAATCATTTTTAACCCCATATATGTGGAAAGACAATGAAGGTGCTGATACAATGACAAACTCTAGGAACTGTGCAAAAGTCTCCCTGTCGTCAGGGAATTAGTATCACCAAGCCTCGGTGGACTGATTACATCGTTTAGAATGGTACCGCACGACCCAGCCAGTCAAGTCCTTTTACGTTGTCTGCATGGGCAGAAGACGAGTGGTAATTTAAACTGATATGATTCGTCAGCCAAAAAGGCTCAAATTAAGGCCTGGTAGACAACAGCGCTCATTCGGGATCGGTTCCTACATTTCATAGATCATGCTAAATCTGTTTGGCGGTTGTAGCGCCTGATTAGTAAGTAAGCAGTAGCAGGTCATTAAACCATTAACAATATGAATAGTTACTATAATGTTTTGATGTTTTGTTTTTTTTTTCAAAATTAAAAATTATTTAATGAACGAAAAAAAATTCTATCGAACAACATTTACCCAACCTAAATCGTATAATCAACCAGTTCTCATTTAAACATTTTTATTTCGCAAAAAAACGTTCCCAATCTTTTTTCTTTATTGAGCTTCATTTTACGTGTTTTTATTACATTTTTTACGATGCTGCTCTTTTTTCTGAATGGATATGGATTCGATCACGTTACGATATTCACCATTAAATTAATTTATAAAAATCTAACATTAACAGCATTTAGATGGGGACCAGCAATCACCTTATTGATAGATTCATCTGCAAAAGGTGAGAACTCCTTTTAGGTTCACATCATACCATTATTCGCTAACTCTCCATAGCACATACTACCATTTAGATACGAGAAATGAGAACACATTATTGGAGAAACTCTCTCATTTTTCGAAACGTTCTCGTTGCAAATATTATTTTGTTACAGGCATGCGCACATGCTCTTGGTACCCGTTTTCCAGTTTTAACCTATTTTAGGCTTTGTAGAGTAGCTACATATTGTCTGGGACGCGGAGAAAATCTCTTGAGCATATTAAACAGGGAGTACTATCTAGTGAGCATCTATGGCATGAGATGGTTTTCCAACTCACTATCTTCACTCTCTTTTATGCGATAGGATTAGTAATTCGGAAGGCTCCATCGGGTGGCAACCAAGATATTGCATCCATCTGTAGGAATAACGCTCAAGGATCCCTCGTTACGCCAGGCTCCTGGCATTTATCCAATCTGATGAGTTGTTTCTATCGTGAAACGGTTTTGCTAACCAGTGTTTGTGTTGCTTAATGCGTGGCGTTTGTGTCTAAATAACTAATGCAGAAACTACGAAAAATAGTTCAATCACTTTAGCATTACTGCAAACATCAGATGACTAAAGTGCGTGCTGGTTACCACCATTCTTAAATACAAATTCCATAAGTAATATATTGATCCAACTGCGTGAGAATTTTCAAGTTGCTGCTCCACAATTCCAACTGTAATTTTCTCTGCTACAATGCTATGGATAAATCTAGTGATATCCTATATGGATACTGAGCTTTTCATAG